>NC_138318.1:34857500-35005000 GCF_965601325.2 Salmo salar
GATGCTGGGTCAATTGTGCGCTGCCCTGTGGGACTCCAAAAAACGGCCGGATGTGATACAGCCTAGATATATTAATGACGAGAAAACTAACTGGAACAAGGTAGCGAGATAGCCAAGTTGCTAGTCAGCTAGCTTATATTAACCAGTAATACAAAATATGCCTAAACATTTAGAAATGTTAGCTGTCACCTTGAGGCTCGATAGGGGGTGAAAAAAAAGGCAATTTCGGTATTTGTTAGCTAACGTAAACTCACCCCATTCCGTACAACTGTGCGCAACCACGACATTCAAACGAGGCTGCAAAGAAAACTAATGGGACTGTAGCGGCTGTGTTGACTTCAAAATCTGTGGTGTGAACTACGTTTCGATTCAAGCGTTGTTCGACATGCTAATGGCTCTATAGTATTGGAGAAAAGTTGAAAAACCTGACCCTCCGTTACATCGTGACGTGTCATGCCGTAACGTACAGCACGCATAAAGCAACTATTTCTGTTTTTACAATCTCTCTCCACCAGGTGTAGCACTTCTCTCATCGTTTAAAAACAAGAAATGGACAGTGATGGGGGTAAGGGAGATACCTAGTCATTTTTTGCGTCATCACTGTAAGCGATCATGACTTTCAAAAGCCGCTGTTTACTTCTGAAGATCACTTTAGCACCGCACTAAAAACCCGATTCAAATTCGACACAAACCTTCAAATAGGTATGTAATGACACATTATATAAACTGTTTATAGTCTTTTATTTACATTTTACAGGCGATAAGGTGATAAGTTGGACAGATCGAGTGAAAAAAAGCCATTTCCCCACACGACATCTCTCCTTTTCACTACCATGCATTAGTTTCGCTTCCCCACCCGCCATTTTTAAAAAGACCCGACGGAGCTCATTGCCTTCTTGAATCATGCAGAAACGGGCAGCGTGGAGGTCTCGACATGGATTTTGTTGGAAAGGGGAGAAATTGTGCTTTACAATGGCATTGACATTATAGTTGATCTGGAAGTATTACGTTTTTTGGGCGCTAAAATAAGGTAAATTGTACGGACCAAGGCGATGTACAAAAGTGAGTGAGTTTACGTTAGTTAGCTGCTGGTCAAATTAGCTAGCTAATGTTCTTGATGCTAATTAATAAGATAAATATAACATCTCAAATTAGCTACTCACTTTAGTGTTAACTTCTTTGAGGAAATTTCTGAACGACTTCTCACGTCTTTGTTTCTCCAGTTGTCAGTTTGACCACACACCATTTAAACACTAATTTGTTGCACCCAAATTAAATAATAACAGTTGGAACTCCACATCAGAAAATACCTGATTCTTGTTGCTAGGCTACCAGTCACACTGATTTTAGCTTGCGGTTTGCAGTGACTTTATCCAGAGTGAATACAAAAATGATAGCTAATGTCTGAAAGAATTATATGGATTTAATATTTGTCAAATTATTGAACATGTCCCCAAAACTCGAATAAGCATCAGAAATTGTCCTTATTTAGCATATCAAAATGTATATCAAGATTCTGATATGGACTTCAGTCAAGAGCATACAGTATGCACTGTATGTGTTGAGAAAACATACTGTGTAGGCCTACTGTCAGTATTTGTCATCAAAATAAGATGTCCACATAGGTCTATCTCAGGATATCTATTGAGTCGATATACGGCCATACCATGTATGATATCCGGAGGGAATCGAAAACGTATTTGTGCATCCTAAAAAAGATGGATTTCATATTTGTCCGAATTATTGAGCATGAAAAGAAAATAGGATGTTTTATATCGTAGGATTTTAAATTAGTCCATATCCAGCTGTAGGAAATGCCCACGTGTGATATTCGGAGTAATCCTAATATCATATATCTAAAAGACAAACAGTTGTCACAAAAACTCAAAATATGCATTGGAAATGCTCTGTATTCCTGATATGGACCCTTTTCACCCAGTGGGAGTATTTCAACAAGCACCGTTGCTGGAAAGATAGAGAGGACAGCTGTAGTGAAACATGAAACTGCACTAAATCAGACAGCCTCTAAAAATAAAGGTTTCATCCACTCCTAAATAGCTGTTTTTATTACGTAAAGGTTAAGCCGAGCCGGAATGCTTCCTTCCTGTAATTGTCTGAATCATTCTCCTGTTTCCACAACAGGGCAGATACACCACATTCAGCCAGGTTCAGTGCTATATATGATTTACTGCCAGCCAAGTGCACCGAGTTCAGGGATGTGGTGTTAGAATTAGTTCCCCCACTTGATTAATAATACAGACATACTTTATTTCAGAATATGTTATTGACAATTTACCTCAATCGTGAAAGGATAGAGGCAGGCAGTCATCCTGTGCACTGGTTAAATAATGATGCTCTCAAGAAGGACTCTCCACAGTTCCTATGGTCACATGCACAAAGGAGAGATTATTTTCAAGGATGTACTTGGCAAGCAACATTGCATGAAAACTACAGGTTCAAATTTGTCACAAGGGATTCAATCAACAGATATTTGAGAAAATGTTTATCTCCTTTGGGAGAACAGGAAGCCTTGGGACAATCAGACTCCTGAGATGAAGATGTAACAACTGTGATCGTACTTCGTAACTCGTTTAACGTTTATTCCGTGACAGATAAAGGACAGGACATTATGTGTGCAGCTTGATGATGCTGATGGCTGTAGATTGTAGCATGATTCGCTTGCATGTCAATATCAGACTGAGCTGAAAATCATAACAATGACAAAAAATGTGACAACATAAAATATGTGTAAGTACCTGGGACAATAGATAAAGGACAGGACATCAGATGTCCTTTGTCTGCACTTATGGACTGCCCTCTTCAATTCAGTGTCTTCGGGAAGTATTCAGACCCCTTGACTTTTTCCACATTTTGTTCCATTACATCCTTATTCTAAAATGGTTTAAAATGTTTTGTTCCCCCCCCCCCCCGCCCTCATCAATTTACACACAATACCCCATAATGACATCACAATACCCCATAATGACATCACAATACCCCATAATGACAAAGCAAAAACAGGTTTTTAGATTTTTTTTTGCAAATGTATTACAAATAAAAATCTGAAATACCACATTTACATAAGTATTCAGACCCTTTACTCAGTACTTTGACGCAACACCTTTGGCAGTGATTACAGCCTTTGAGTCTTCTTGGGTATGACGTTACAAGCTTGGCACACCTGTATTTGGGGAGTTTCTCCCATTCTTCTCTGCAGATCCTCTCAAGGTCTGTCAGGTTGGATGGGGAACGTTGACAGCACAGCTATTTTCAGGTCTCACCAGAAATGTTAGATCAGGTTTAAAAAAATGTTTTAATAACTTTTATCCATTTTAGAATAATGTTGTAACGCAACAAAATGTGAAAAATGTCAAAGTGGTCTGAATATTTTCCGTATATATTTAAATAATTTATTATTCATTTTTGCTCATCTTTGTTAAAGGGTGTCAATAATTTCTGACTGTATATGTACACTACCAGTCAAAAGTTTGGACATACCTGCTTATTCAAGTAAAAAAAAAAAAAAAAAAAAAAAAAAGGATTATTTTTCTACATTTTATAATAATAAATCATGTAGTAACCCAAAAAGTGTTGGTGACTACCAGTTGGTTGAGAGAATGGCAAAGGTGTGCAAAGCTGTCATCAAGGCAAAGGGTGGCTACTTTGAAGAATCTCAGGAAATGTACATAGTGAACTTGTACACATTGTAAATACGTAAATACAATTCACTATTTCAGAACGTGGCCTTCCTCCTGCATGTCAATATCAGAATGGGAAGAATTTACATTCTTGATCTCCCTCTATCTACAAGTGTAGCGAATGACAATACACCTTGTAAGCATCTTAATTGAACCAACCAATCGGAATACATTAACATTGTATACATACACGTATTTCTGCAGAACCAAACTTTTTACAAAGGCACAGATCACAAGGACAAAAGCTGAAGAGCAAACGCGCATCCAGGTGCTTTCCACAGGTGCTGGAGTTGTATACAAAACGCATGGAAAACAGAATGAAAAACGGCAGATCAGAAGGAACCATGGAAGTGTTTGAAATCTGACCAGAGGTCGAACAGCTCCAGCCCCACAATGGTCAAAGGACAGTTGGGACAGAAGCTTAAAACTACTGATTGGTGGTAGCTCTCTGATTGGACACTTGACACAAGTGACCTGATTCAACAGATAAAAAAATGCAGCACAATGTCAGTCGTGACAAATGAAAGAAAAGCTCTCTAAGGCAATTGTATTTACATTAGAGTGGTATAGGTTTCACCTCTCCTCTCGTCCTCTCTGTCCAGTCAACGTTCACCTGATAGCAGGAAAACCACTGAACCGTTTGTCAGTAGTAGAGTTGGTTACATTTAATTGTCTCCTGTGTGATGAAATGACAACAACACAGAGAGAGAACCTGTTTTAAAGGAGTGTGTAAAACACAGGGACTGCCTCGCCATGCCCTGAGGCAGAGTAACAATGTCACCAGGGGTGGATTCATTAGTCCAAAACGTTTTACAACAGAAACCGTTTACTCCAAACGGAAACCATTGTGAAATGAAAAGAGTTTCTATTGGACAAGGTGAGGTAAATCCCACCCCCTGTTTCGTTCCATATGCTTCCGTTTGGTTCTGTTTTCTTCCTAGTGAATACACCCAATGTATCTATCAGGTTTAAGGTAATGTCGCTACACGGCCACAAGCCATCAAGGAAGTAATCAGTCAGATTGGATGTCCAGTGAATGAAGGTAAGGGAAAGACGTGACTGGCACTGAAGGTGTCACGACTTCCACCGAAGGTGGCTCCTCTCCCTGTTCGGGCGGTGGTCGTCGTCGCCGGCCTACTAGCTGGGACTCCTTAATAAACGATTGTGCCACTGGGACTTCCTTGCTCTGCTGCTCCTGATTCCTGCACCTCCCTCCTCTTAGGAGGCACGTAACAGAAGGGCTCAAAGAGTTATTTGGTCACTATGGTTCTACCATCCCCCTTCCCAAAGAACCCGTGAGGAACCCTCATTTCTTTGTGTGTAATGGTAAGCAAAATCAGGTAAATTGATAAAGCACACATCTTTAACTTCAATGTCAACTTGCATTGTTGTTTTTCGCTTTATAGTTTGAACACTTTTGAACACTTTAATCACCAAACAAAGTATAATTGTGCACTAAAATTACAAAAAGTTAATTGGAGTTTACTGATTACAAGTGATCCTAATAATTTAAAGAACATATTTTCTTGTAAAACTTGTAAAACTTTTCTAAAATACATCTCAATAATCTATTTAGTCCCCACCACAACAGAGTTCTCCCAGATCACGTCCCACTCACAGTTTCAGTTTCTGTTGGCAACAGCAGCTCTAAAGCTTCATCCCAGCAATATTTAAATGACTCATTAGCTGTCGTGAGCCATGACAACCTGTCTTTCAACCATCCTTACCCTCTGCTTTAGTGTGACAGAGCTTCATTTGAAACTCTGCATAGCCCCAGATGTATTTATTTCTTAAGTAAAACTGTTGTTTTTGGTTGTGGTCCGGAGCACAAAGACACACATCGTTGATGGAGATAACTCCTTTTGGGGTATTTCCCAAATAGTTTTCTGTGTGGATTCCCCTCGCTCCCGGCCGTCACTAAAGCACATAACAGACAGTGACATGTGCACAGGAGGTCCCCTCTCTCTTTCTTTAACTAAACAAAAGTGAACAAAGCCGGGTAGCGCGGTACTCAAAAGACATCAAGCGACATCAGCGTAATTCCTGTCGTGCCTGTTGCCTTTTAGGCCCGAGTCAGCCCTTTTGTGTACTGTACTTTTGGAGGTGGGTCACGGTGTGATCAGGCTCACTGTTTTAGTTTCAGATGGAAATGGAAAAGTACAACTGGTGCACATCATGCTACTGTGCTAGCTGTAGTCTGGAAGGCCAAAAGCCCTGACGAAGGTTGAGAGCAGAAACAGATTTTTTATCAACTTTTAACAACTGCTCCTCAATTCATGTACCTTGGTTAAAGAGTGAAGTAGGGGCAGAGTTGATAGAAGGTAAACTAAGCTGTCCCCTTGTCTTCCTCACCTCTCCTCCTTCCCCTTTCTTCTTCTTATCGCAGAACATATCCAGGAGTGGTTAGAGGTATACTTTACCCCCTCCTTCTCTCCCTCTCTACTCCTTATCTCTGAACAGATCCAGGAGCGGTGGTGGGAAGCTATCCCCCTCTATCCTCCTCTTCTCCCTCTTTCCTCCTCGCCGAAGTAGGGGCAGTGTTCCTTTCCGCTTGTAGTCTGTAGTGAGAAGGCTAGCCTGCTGCTGGTTAGCTAATGTAGCTTCCAGACAAATGCTCCCCCTCTCCTCCTTCCCTCTCCTCCTTCTCTCCTCCTCTTCTCCCATTCTGCGCCTCTTCTGCTCCTCTTCTTCTCCTCTTCTTCTCCCCCTCTCCCCCTCTCCTCCCCCTCTCTCCCTCCTTTCCTGCTCTTCTCCCCCCTCTTCTCCCCCTCTCTCCTCCTCTGCTCCTCCTTTCCTCCTCCCCTCTCCCCCTCTTCCCCCACTGTCTTCTCCTCATTTCCTCCTCCCGTGTCCTCCTCTTCTTCCCCACTTCTCCTCCTCTCTCCTCCTCTTCTCATCACCTCTCCCCCGCTCTCCTCCTCTTCTCCCCCTCTCTCCCTCTCTCCTCCTCTTCTCCCCCCTCTCCTCCTCTTCTCCCCCGTCTCTTCCTCTACTCCCCCGTCTCTTCCTCTACTCCACCCTCTCTTCCTCTACTCCACCCTCTCTTCCTCTACTCCACCCTCTCTTCCTCTACTCCACCCTCTCCTCCTCCTCTCCCCTTTCTCCTCCTCTTCTTCCACCCTCTCCTCCTCTTCTCCCCTGTCTCCTCCTTTCCTCCCCTCCTCCTCCTCTCCTCCTCCTCTTCTCCCCCTCTTTTCCTCTACTCCCCCCTCTCTTCGTCTTCACCACCTCTCTCCTCCTCTTCTCATCCCCTCTCCCCCTCTTCTCCTCCTCTTCTCCCCGTCTCCTCCTCTTCTCCCGTCTCCTCCTTTCCTCCTCCCCTCTCCTCCTCTTCTCCCCTCCTCCTCCTCTCCTCCTCCTCTCCTCATCCTCTTCTCCCCCTCTTCTCATCCTCTTCTCCCCCTCTTTCTCCCCCTCTCCTCCTCCTCTTTTCCTCCTCCCTTCCTCCCCCCTCTCTTCCTCTTCTCCACCTCTCTCCTCCTCTTCTCTCCCCCTCTCTCCTCCTCTTCTCCCTCTCTCTCCTCCTCTTCTCCCCCCTCTCCTCCTCTACTCCCCCATCTCCTCCTCTACTCCCCCGTCTCCTCCTCTACTCCCCCGTCTCCTCCTCTACTCCCATGTCTCCTCCTCTACTCCCCCCTCTCTTCCTCTACTCCCCCCTCTCTTCCTCTACTCCCCCTCTCTTCCTCTACTCCACCCTCTCCTCCTCCTCTCCCCTTTCTCCTCCTCTTCTTCCACCCTCTCCTCCTCTTCTCCCCTGTCTCCTCCTTTCCTCCCCTCCTCCTCCTCTCCTCCTCCTCTTCTCCCCCTCTTTTCCTCTACTCCCCCCTCTCTTCCTCTTCACCACCTCTCTCCTCCTCTTCTCTTCCCCCCTTCTCCTCCTCTTCTCCCCGTCTCCACCTCTTCTCCCGTCTCCTCCTTTCCTCCTCCCCTCTCCTCCTCTTCTCCTCTCCTCCTCTTCTCCTCTCCTCCTCCTCTCCTCATCCTCTTCTCCCCCTCTTCTCATCCTCTTCTCCCCCTCTTTCTCCCCCTCTCCTCCTCCTCTTTTCCTCCTCCCTTCCTCCCCCTCTCTTCCTCTTCTCCACCTCTCTCCTCCTCTTCTCTCCCCCTCTCTCCTCCTCTTCTCCCCCTCTCTCCTCCTCTTCTCCCCCCTCTCCTCCTCTTCTCCCCCCTCTCCTCCTCTACTCCCCCATCTCCTCCTCTACTCCCCCGTCTCCTCCTCTACTCCCATGTCTCCTCCTCTACTCCCATGTCTCCTCCTCTACTCCCCCCTCTCTTCCTCTACTCCCCCCTCTCTTCCTCTACTCCCCCTTTCTTCCTCTACTTCCCTCTCTCCTCCTCCTCTCCCTCTTCTCCCCCTCTTCTCCTCCTCTTTTCCTCCTCCCTTCCTCCCCCCTCTCTTCCTCTTCTCCACCTCTCTCCTCCTTTTCTCTCCCCCTCTCTTCTCCTCTTCTCCCCCTCTCTCCTCCTCTTCTCCCCCCTCTCCTCCTCTACTCCCCCCTCTCCTCCTCTACTCCCCCGTCTCCTCCTCTACTCCCCCGTCTCCTCCTCTACTCCCATGTCTCCTCCTCTACTCCCCCCTCTCTTCCTCTACTCCCCCCTCTCTTCCTCTACTCCCCTCTCTCCTCCTCCTCTCCCCCTTTCTCCTCCTCTTCTTCCACCCTCTCCTCCTCTTCTCCCCTGTCTCCTCTTCCTCCTCAACTCCCCTCCTCTTCTCATCCCCTCTCCTCCTCTTCTTCCACCCTCTCCTCCTCTTCTCCCCCTCTCTCCTCCTCTCCTCCTCTTCTTCCACCCTCTCTTCCTCCTCTTCTCATCCCCTCTCCTCCTCTTCTCCCCCTCACTCCTCCTCTTCTTCCACCCTTGCCTCCTCCTCTTCTTCCACCCTCGCCTCCTCTTCTCCCCCCTCTCCTCCTCTTATCCCCCCTCTCTCCTCCCCTTATCCCCCCTCTCTCCTCCCCTTCTTTTCCTTATCTCAGGATATCCTGGAGTGGTTGGTTCCTCAGCCCTGTCCTGTTACCTGTCGGCCTGATTAGAAGTGGAAAACCAACCTCTCTATCTCTCCATTTGTTCTTTCTCCCTATTCCTTCTTTACTAATGGAATTGGAGTGCCCCTGGGCCTGTTAGAGTAATAGCTAGGGTAAAGATTATATCTGATATATTCAGCTGTGCAGCTACTGATTTCCTCCTGTTGGACAGGGTTATTCAGGACAACGAAAACACTTTCATCACCCTGACCTGACTCCAGTGAAATTAAACCTGGGTTTGTTTCAGGGGAGTGACATTGTTGTTAGAAGTGAAAAGCCCTTATCGCTCAGTTTCCTGTAGTGCAATAGGTTCACTGATGACCTATTGCAGATCTGGTTGTTGTTGTTGTTGTTAAACAACTGAGTGATTCTTTGATCAAATGAATCCTAGCAGATCTCATTGATATCCTCATGACTTCCCAGTGATACTATCTAAAATGCATCAGCCTCCTAGTGACACATTTGAGGATGATTTCTCCCTGAACGCAGACCCCTGGTAGGTTATGCCATATGGTAAATATTTGATGGAATAGAGTTGCTGTTCCATGGTGTCAGACAGCTGTATGGAAGCTACATTAGCTAACCAGCTGCAGGTTAGGCATCTGACTACAGACTACTAACGGAAAGGAACATTGACCCTACTTCGGGGAGGAGGGAGAGAAGAGGGGGAGGAGGTGAGGGGAGAAGATGAGGGAGAGGGGAGAAGAGGAGGAGAGAGGGGGAGAAGAAGGGCAGAAGAGGAGAGGGAGAAGACGTGGGAGAGGGGGATAAGAGGAGGAGAGAGGGGGAGAAAAGGAGGGGGAGGAGAGGGAGAAGACGTGGGAGAAGAGGAGGGAGAGGGAGAGAAGAGGAGGGAGAGGGGGAGAAGAAGGGCAGAAGAGGAGAGGGAGAAGATGTGGGAGAGGGGGATAAGAGGGGGAGAAGATGAGGGGGAGAAGATGAGGGAGAGGGGGAGAAGAGGAGGAGAGAGGGGGATAGCTTCCCACCACCGCTCCTGGATCTGTTCAGAGATAAGGAGTAGAGAGGGAGAGAAGGAGGGGGTAAAGTATACCTCTAACCACTCCTGGATCTGTTCAGAGATAAGGAGTAGAGAGGGAGAGAAGGAGGGGGTAAAGTATCCCTCTAACCACTCCAGGATATGTTCTGCAATAAGAAGAAGAAAGGGGAAGGAGGGGAGGTGAGGAAGACAAGGGGACAGCTTAGTTTACCCACTGTCAATGTAGCTGTTTGTTTCAGCATTGTGGTCTATTATTGAGTGGCACATCATTAGAGAACAGTCAAGAACCCTACATACCCCATGTACCAGTCACATTTCTTATTGGACAATAACACTAAGAGCCCTAGTCCCCTCATTCAGTGACCTTTTATCACACGTGTTGGTGTTAAACGTTTCAAGCTTTTACTTATTGAAAATAATGGCAACAGAAAATTAAAAATCATTCAAGTACTGTGTGACTACATTTATTTGAATACCAAAGGGGTTAGTTATGCCAAAGGGTTAGTAGGTAGGTGGCAGGTAGCCTAGTGGTTAGGGTGTTAGACTAGTAACCGAAAGGTTGCAAGATCAAATACACAAGCTGACAAGGTACAAATCTGTTGTTCTGCCCCTGAACAAGGCAGTTAACCCACTGTTCCTAGGCAGTCATTAAAAATAAGAATTTGTTTTTAACTGACTTGCCTAGTTAAATAAAGGTTAAATAAAAACCAAAGGGTTAGTTGAACAAAATAGGTAAGTTGAACCAAAAGGTTGGTAACGCTGAAGGGGTAAATTAAGCCAAAGGGTAAGTTCAGCCAAGGGGTTATTGAACCAAATGGTAAGTTTTTAACCAAAGGGTTAGTAGAACCAAATGGTTAATTGAACCAAACGGTTAGTTGACCCAAAGGGTAAATTGAACCAAATGGTTAGTTGAACCAAATGGTTAGTTGAACCAAATGGTTAGTTGAACCAAAGGGTAAGTTGAGCCAAAGGGCTTTTTAGGAAACGATACAGAAAATGTATAATTTCACCAAATATTTAGGAAGAGGCCATCATTTCATGAAGTCTGTGAAGGAGGAAACCACATGAAAAAAGTGGTAAGCAAGTGAAGTCCCCCAAAATAATTTACACCAACTCAAATAAATGGTATGATGCTTGTATTTAAACCAAAGTAGATACATAAAAAAATGCTTAAAATAATTAAAAGACAAAAATAGATTGTGATTGTGTTGAATTGTGTTTGGGAAATAAAGACATGGTTTTTAAAAAGTAGTGGTAATATTTCATTCAGTACAGACATTTGAAGGCGGCTTAACTTACCTTGTCCAGCGGCTCAACTTCCCCCATACCCATGGTAAGTTGTGCCTTGAGTCCAATTTTATTTCCAGGGATACACAATATCCTGAAATGTATGTAGATATCTTTATTATAAAGAATACTATATTTCCCTTGACGGAGTGATGCTGAATGTAAAAAAGGCTCAACTTACCCCCCTCTCCCCCACATGTATTATGGGAAATGCATTGTGATAAAAAAATAATAATTGGGCCACAGTTGAACCATGCCTTAATTAAATAAGTATTTACTACTGGGGTTCATTTTGTTCGGTTCAAGGCTTGCTACGTTGTGTGACGGTTTGTTCTGAACTAAACGTTTCCCCAAAACAGTGTGCAACATTTTACAACAGCGTTTTGACGTGCGTTTGCACACACACACACACACAGACGCACACACACACACACACACACACAGACGCACACACACACACAGACGCACACATACACACCGCAACACAGACCACAGGAGGTCTGCTGTGACTGGACCTGAGTTACTGGGACAGTAGCGACAGCGACAGCAGGCACATCAGGTCAGGTGATAAGAGGCAAACAGAGACAGAGCTCCATTAGCTTCCACAAAAAGCCCAGCTTGTCACCATCAATCTTCTGTGGCCTGGTCATGTTCCGCTATTGCCAACCTTAAGTGGATAAGATGGACTTGTCTTTTTTCATCAAATGTACAAGTTGAACCTCTCCCCTTGTATCCAGTATGTGTAATATATAACTACTGCCTTTGCTGTGGTAGTGGAGTATCTTTTTACAATTTGCTGATCTTTTTATTATATCCAGCACCAGCTCAAAGACTCTCTGGAGGAGTACACCGGATGTGTGTATATCATCTTTCCCTATAATATAGCCATGTCTTGCCTTGCCTGACAAGGTCAATGGCCCAATTAAGCCCATTCCCCAATTCAACTCGTCAGAGGCTGTGAGGTCAGATTATTGTAGACTACTTACAGACTTTCTACACTATAGCCGTCAGGTGTCCTGCATTACCTGAAAACGCTTCCTTTGAAATCAATGAAAACGGGTTCACTGCTGGTGTTTTGCGTCACGTCCAATGGCAAGAATCGCAAAGGTTCAATTCCTGATGGCCGTCGCACGTGTTCATTCTATCTTGTGAATTTAAATAATGAGAAATAAAGTTGATTTGGATTGCGTATAGCCTGGGCTAGAGTCCACTGGTTATTTTACCAAGATGTATGAAGTCAAGAAACTACTACCATTAGCTAGCTAGCTAGCCACATTGACTAGGTAGGTTCTCAATGTAAACAAAAGCATCTTGTGTAATTAGAGGTTCATTTAGTACAACCACTAGCAACACTTTACAGTTTTTTTCCAACTGCTTACACGCGTTTTCAAAACGGTCTCCTTTTGTTCAAAACTCTACACACAATTCCCAAAACTGCACACACAAAATGCTAAATGCCTCACATCTCCTTCAAAATGTAACACTGCATTCAAAATGCCATAAACACATGTCAGAATGAAGCATTTGCATCAAATGGCAAACACTGCTTTCATAATAGTACATTTTTAGATATACCATGTAAACACTGTTGTTCTAAATCTAAAGCTCTTTGGTCTTTCATAGGCTTATATCGACAAATTTGCTTGAGATGATCTCACTGCAACACTGTGTCAATGTTGCTTCACAGGCATTTTCAAAGAACTGTGAAGCTGAGAACCGACGCATTTTTAGCTAACCCTAACCCTTTTCCTAACCTTAACCTTATTCTCATAACCTGCTACGCTAATTCTCATAACCTGAACAGTGAAATCTGACAAAAGCTGTATCAAAACCCTTTGACAGGAGGCCACTACAGGTGAATCATGACAGCATTTTATTTATGTGGAAACCGGAAATTAATATTATATAATTGATCAAATACATCATAAAAAACAAGAGCTGGGCTGTGAAAAACTACTGTATGAAGTGTTCTTTTGATCAAATTCTCTAGACTGGCTGACACCAGACTGGCTGACAGACTCTAGACTGGCTAACACCGGACTGGCTGATTCCAGACTGGCTGACAGACTCTAGACTGGCTGACACTGGACTGGCTGACTGACCCCGGACTGGCTGACTGACTCCGGACTGGCTGACTGACTCCGGACTGGCTGACTGACACTGGACTGGCTGACAGACTCTAGACTGGCTGACACTGGACTGGCTGACTGACTCTGGACTGGCTGACTGACTCTAGACTGGCTGACTGACTCGACTGGCTGACTGACTCTAGACTGACTCACTCCGGACTGGCTGACTGACTGACTCACTCCGGACTGGCTGGCTGACTGACTCACTCCGGACTGGCTGGCTGACTGACTCACTCCGGACTGGCTGGCTGACTGACTCACTCCGGACTGGCTGGCTGACTGACTCACTCCGGACTGGCTGGCTGACTGACTCACTCCGGACTGGCTGGCTGACTGACTCACTCCGGACTGGCTGGCTGACTCACTCCGGACTGGCTGGCTGACTGACTCACTCCGGACTGGCTGGCTGGCTGACTGACTCCGGACTGGCTGGCTGACTGACTCCGGACTGGCTGACTGACACCGGACTGGCTGACTGACACCGGACTGGCTGACTGACTGACACCGGACTGGCTGACTGACTGACACCGGACTGGCTGACTGACTGACACCGGACTGGCTGACTGACTGACACCGGACTGGCTGACTGACACCGGACTGGCTGGCTGACACCGGACTGGCTGGCTGACACCGGACTGGCTGGCTGACACCGGACTGGCTGGCTGACACCAGACTGGCTGGCTGACACCAGACTGGCTGGCTGACACCGGACTGGCTGACTGACACCGGACTGGCTGACTGACTCTGGACTGGCTGACTGACTGACACCGGACTGGCTGACTGACACCGGACTGGCTGACTGACACCGGACTGGCTGACTGACACCGGACTGGCTGACTGACACCGGACTGGCTGGCTGACACCGGACTGGCTGGCTGACTCTGGACTGGCTGACTGACTCTTGTCACAGGCCAGCTCATAGCCTGTGGCAAAAATGAGAGGACATCGACAACTGGTATAGGCCAATTCAAAATGTTCTTTATTATAAAACAAAACTATTAACTATAAACAAAGAAAAAGGAAGGAGGTGTGGAAATGTCATAATGTAAGGTGTATGTAAGGTGCATGGATGCGTGAATATGTATGTGTAAACATGACTGAGTGGAAACTAAATACATCTACAAAGGAACAAACAAAACCGGATCATACCTGGAGGAGCAGGGAGAAAGAGAGAGCAAGCCAGAAGCTCAGCGACCAGCCAGACCAGCCAGAGGTTAGTGGAGCAGTTGGTTAAATACCCTGAGCCCAGGTGGCTCCAATCACACCAGCTGCAATCACTAACGACCCTCCTCTGCCTGCAGGGGCAACCACCCCTGCACTGCAGAGGAGGAGCCGTGACACTCTAGACTGGCTGACACCAGACTGGCTGACACCGGACTGGCTGGCTGACACCGAACTGGCTGATTCCAGACTGGCTGACAGACTCTAGACTGGCTGACAGACTCTAGACTGGCTGGCTGACTCTGGACTGGCTGGCTGGCTGACTCTGGACTGGCTGGCAGACTTCTGACTGGCTGACTGACTCCGGACTGGCTGATTCCAGACTAGCTGACAGACTCTAGACTGGCTGGCAGACACTGGACTGGCTGACTGATTCTGGACTGGCTGACTGACTCTAGACTGGCTGACTGACTCTAGACTGGCTGATTCCAGACTGGCTGACTGACTCTGGACTGACTGACTCTGGACTGACTGACTCTGGACTGGCTGACTCTGGACTGGCTGACAGACTCTAGACTGACTCACTCCAGACTGGCTGACTGACTGACTCACTCCGGACTGGCTGGCTGACTGACTCACTCCGGACTGGCTGGCTGACTGACTCACTCCGGACTGGCTGGCTGACTGACTCACTCCGGACTGGCTGGCTGACTGACTCACTCCGGACTGGCTGGCTGACTGACTGATTCCGGACTGGCTGACTGATTCTGGACTGGCTGGCTGACTCTGGGCTGGCTGGCTGACTCTGGGCTGGCTGGCTGACTCAAAACTGGCTGACTCCGGACTGACTGACTCCGGACTGACTGACTGAATCCAGACTGACTGGCTGACTCTGGACTGACTGGCTGACTCTGGACTGACTGGCTGAATCTGGACTGGCTGGCTGACTCTGGACTGGCTGACCCGGACAAGCTGTCTCACTTTGGACTGGCTGACTCTGGACTGGCTGGCTGACTCTGGACTGGCTGGTTGACTCTGGACTGGCTGACTCCAGACTGGCTGGCTGACTCTGGACGGGCTGACCCGGACTGGCTGGCTGATTCCGGACTGACTGGCTGACTCTGGACTGGATGGCTGACTCTGGACTGACTGGCTGACTCTGGACTGACTGGCTGACTCTGGACTGACTGGCTGACTCTGGACTGGCTGGCTGACTCTGGACTGGCTGACCCGGACAAGCTGTCTCACTTTGGACTGGCTGACTCCGGACTGGCTGGCTGACTTTGGACTGGCTGACTCTGGACTGGCTGGCTGACTCTGGACTGGCTGACCCGGACAAGCTGTCTCACTTTGGACTGGCTGACTCCGGACTGGCTGACTCCGGACTGGCTGGCCGATTTTGGACTGGCTGATTTCGGACTGGCTGGCTGACTCTGGACTGGCTGGCTGACTCTGGACTGGCTGGTTGACTCTGGACTGGCTGACTCCGGACTGTTTGGCTGACTCTGGACGGGCTGACCCGGACTGGCTGGCTGATTCCGGACTGACTGGCTGACTCCGGACTGGATGGCTGACTCTGGACTGGCTGGCTGACTCTGGACTGGCTGGCTGACTCTGGACTGGCTGGCTGACTTTGGACTGGCTGACTCCAGACTGGCTGGCCGACTCCGGACTTGCTGGCTGACTCTGGACTGGCTGGCTGACTCTGGACTGGCTGACTCCAGACTGGCTGGCCGACTCTGGCCTGGCTGACCCCGATTTGCTGGCCGACTCCGGACTTGCTGGCTGACTCTGGACTGGCTGGCTGACTCTGGACTGGCTGGCTGACTCTAGACAGGCTGACTCTGGGCTGGCTGGCTGACTTTGGACTGGCGGGTTTACTCTGGACTGGAAGACCTGGACTGACTGGCTGACTCCGGACTGACTGGCTGACTGCGGGATTGGGTGGCTGACTTTGGACTGGCTGACTCCGGCCTAGCTGGCTGACTTTGGACTGGCTGACTCCGTACTGGCTGGCCAACTTTGGACTGGCTGACTCTGGACTAGCTGACTGAATCTGGACTGGCTGGCTGACTCTGGACTGGCTGGCTGACTCCGGACTGGCTGGCTGACTTTGGACTGGCTGACTCCGGACTGGCTGGCCGACTTTGGACTGGCTGACTCCGGACTGGCTGGCTGACTCTGGACTGGCTGACTCCGGACTGGCTGGCCGACTTTGGACTGGCTGACTTCGGACTGGCTGGCTGACTTTGGACTGGCTGACTCCGGACTGGCTGGCTGACTTCGGACTGGCTGGCTGACTTTGGACTGGCTGACTCCGGACTGGCTGGCTGACTTCGGACTAGCTGGCTGACTTTGGACTGGCTGACTCCGGACTGGCTGGCTGACTCCGGACTGGCTGGCTGACTTTGGACTGGCTGACTCCGGACTGGCTGGCTGACTTTGGACTGGCTGACTCCGGACTGGCTGGCTGACTCTGGACTGGCTGACCCGGACTGGCTGTCTGACTTTGGACTGGCTGACTCCGGACTGGCCGGCCGACTTTGGACTGGCTGACTTCGGACTGGCTGGCTGACTTTGGACTGGCTGACTCCGGACTGGCTGGCCGACTTTGGACTGGCTGACTTCGGACTGGCTGGCTGAATTTGGACTGGCAGACTCTGGACTGGCTGGCTGACTCTGGACTGGCTGACTCTGGACTGGCTGGCTGACTCCGGACTGGCTGGCTGACTGACTCTGGACTGGCTGGCTGACTTCAGACTGGCTGACTCCAGTCTGGCTGGCTGACTCCGGACTGGCTGGCTGACTTCGGACTGGCTGGCTGACTCCGGTCTGGCTGGCTGACGCTGGACTGGCTGGCTGACTCTGGACTGGCTGGCTGACTCTGGACTGACTGGCTGACTCTGGACTGACTGGCTGACTCTGGACTGACTGGCTGACTCTGGACTGGCTGGCTGACTCTGGACTGGCTGACCCGGACAAGCTGTCTCACTTTGGACTGGCTGACTCCGGACTGGCTGGCTGACTTTGGACTGGCTGACTCTGGACTGGCTGGCTGACTCTGGACTGGCTGACCCGGACAAGCTGTCTCACTTTGGACTGGCTGACTCCGGACTGGCTGACTCCGGACTGGCTGGCCGATTTTGGACTGGCTGATTTCGGACTGGCTGGCTGACTCTGGACTGGCTGGCTGACTCTGGACTGGCTGGTTGACTCTGGACTGGCTGACTCCGGACTGGCTGGCTGACTCTGGACGGGCTGACCCGGACTGGCTGGCTGATTCCGGACTGACTGGCTGACTCCGGACTGGATGGCTGACTCTGGACTGGCTGGCTGACTCTGGACTGGCTGGCTGACTCTGGACTGGCTGGCTGACTTTGGACTGGCTGACTCCAGACTGGCTGGCCGACTCCGGACTTGCTGGCTGACTCTGGACTGGCTGGCTGACTCTGGACTGGCTGACTCCAGACTGGCTGGCCGACTCTGGCCTGGCTGACCCCGATTTGCTGGCCGACTCCGGACTTGCTGGCTGACTCTGGACTGGCTGGCTGACTCTAGACAGGCTGACTCTGGGCTGGCTGGCTGACTTTGGACTGGCGGGTTTACTCTGGACTGGAAGACCTGGACTGACTGGCTGACTCCGGACTGACTGGCTGACTGCGGGATTGGGTGGCTGACTTTGGACTGGCTGACTCCGGCCTAGCTGGCTGACTTTGGACTGGCTGACTCCGTACTGGCTGGCCAACTTTGGACTGGCTGACTCTGGACTAGCTGACTGAATCTGGACTGGCTGGCTGACTCTGGACTGGCTGGCTGACTCCGGACTGGCTGGCTGACTTTGGACTGGCTGACTCCGGACTGGCTGGCCGACTTTGGACTGGCTGACTCCGGACTGGCTGGCTGACTCTGGACTGGCTGACTCCGGACTGGCTGGCCGACTTTGGACTGGCTGACTTCGGACTGGCTGGCTGACTTTGGACTGGCTGACTCCGGACTGGCTGGCTGACTTCGGACTGGCTGGCTGACTTTGGACTGGCTGACTCCGGACTGGCTGGCTGACTTCGGACTAGCTGGCTGACTTTGGACTGGCTGACTCCGGACTGGCTGGCTGACTCCGGACTGGCTGGCTGACTTTGGACTGGCTGACTCCGGACTGGCTGGCTGACTTTGGACTGGCTGACTCCGGACTGGCTGGCTGACTCTGGACTGGCTGACCCGGACTGGCTGTCTGACTTTGGACTGGCTGACTCCGGACTGGCCGGCCGACTTTGGACTGGCTGACTTCGGACTGGCTGGCTGACTTTGGACTGGCTGACTCCGGACTGGCTGGCCGACTTTGGACTGGCTGACTTCGGACTGGCTGGCTGAATTTGGACTGGCAGACTCTGGACTGGCTGGCTGACTCTGGACTGGCTGACTCTGGACTGGCTGGCTGACTCCGGACTGGCTGGCTGACTGACTCTGGACTGGCTGGCTGACTTCAGACTGGCTGACTCCAGTCTGGCTGGCTGACTCCGGACTGGCTGGCTGACTTCGGACTGGCTGGCTGACTCCGGTCTGGCTGGCTGACGCTGGACTGGCTGGCTGACTCTGGACTGGCTGGCTGACTCTGGACTGGCTGGCTGACTCTGGACTGGCTGGCTGACTCCGGACTGGCTGGCTGACTGACTCCGGACTGGCTGGCTGACTGACTCTGGACTGGCTGGCTGACTTCGGACTGGCTGACTCCGGACTGGCTGGCTGACTCCGGACTGGCTGGCTGACTGACTTTGGACTGGCTGACTGACTCTGGACTGGCTGACTGACTCTGGACTGGCTGGCTGACTTCGGACTGGCTGACTCCAGTCTGGTTGGCTGACTCCGGTCTGGCTGGCTGACTCCGGACTGGCTGGCTGACTTCGGACTGGCTGGCTGACTCCGGTCTGGCTGGCTGACGCTGGACTGGCTGGCTGACTCTGGACTGGCTGGCTGACTCTGGACTGGCTGGCTGACTCTGGACTGGCTGGCTGACTCCGGACTGGCAGGCTGACTGACTCCGGACTGGCTGGCTGACTGACTCTGGACTGGCTGGCTGACTTCGGACTGGCTGACTCCGGACTGGCTGGCTGACTCCGGACTGGCTGGCTGACTGACTTTGGACTGGCTGACTGACTCTGGACTGGCTGACTGACTCTGGACTGGCTGGCTGACTTCGGACTGGCTAACTCCAGTCTGGTTGGCTGACTCCGGTCTGGCTGGCTGACTCCGGACTGGCTGGCTGACTCTGGACTGGCTGGCTGAGTTCAGCATTTTTTGCTGTGTTGACTCAGCGTTATTGCACGATGACATAAGCTGGTCTGGCACAGTGGCAGGGCTGGTGCAGTGATGTAACCATGCAGCTTTACCAAAACCCTGCTG
This sequence comes from Salmo salar, assembly GCF_965601325.2. NCBI lineage: Eukaryota > Metazoa > Chordata > Actinopteri > Salmoniformes > Salmonidae > Salmo > Salmo salar. Next base: position 34,877,191 of record NC_138318.1, read on the forward strand.
CAATCTGAAGCAACCCTTTTCTCTTTCTCCACCAACAACTGCTTCTTTCTTTTCTTCAATCTCTCTCTAGTCTTGCTCCTTAACGAAGCAAGCCTTTTTTTCTAAGAGGTATTTCATCAGTTTCGTCTCGTGTTTTGAGGTCAAGCGGTGAACTAAAGCCTCGTACCCAGGATGTGTCTCGGCGTCTACTGAACACAATAGGTGAGAGAGGTGAGAGAAGAGAGGTGAGAGAAGAGAGGTGAGAGAAGGGAGGTGAGAGAAGGGAGGTGAGAGAAGAGAGAGTGAGAGAAGAGAGAGTGAGAGAAGAGAGAGTGAGAGAAGAGAGAGTGAGAGAAGAGAGAGTGAGAGAAGAGAGAGTGAGAGAAGGGAGGTGAGAGAAGGGAGGTGAGAGAAGAGAGAGTGAGAGAAGAGAGGTGAGAGAAGAGAGGTGAGAGAAGAGAGGTGAGAGAAGGGAGGTGAGAGAAGGGAGGTGAGAGAAGAGAGAGTGAGAGAAGAGAGAGTGAGAGAAGAGAGAGTGAGAGAAGAGAGAGTGAGAGAAGAGAGAGTGAGAGAAGAGAGGTGAGAGGTGAGAGAAGAGAGGAGAAAGAAGAGAAGAGCGTTGTCTGCCAGACTTCTGCCACCGCCAGCCGAGGCTCACTTTACTTCTCTCTGAAGCTATTGCATCCTTTTCACCCTCCCACCACAGCTGTTGTTTTCTCTCGCCCACTTTTTTTGGACGAGCCCTGACCAGCCCCGCCCCAGTCCTCGATATCCCCCCTTGCCAGTGGCCACCCATCAACCATGCTGACCACTGATTAGCCCTTCTCCCTCCCTCCTCAACCCTCCATCCATCCTCTCCTCCATCACCCAGGAAAAGTTAATCCGCTCTTTATTTCTCTGTTGATATCTGCCACACAGAGCCCCACCCTCCCTACCAGCCCCACCCTCCCTACCAGCCCTACCCTCCCTACCAGCCCTACCAGCTCTACCCTCCCTACCAGCCCTACCCTCCCTACCAGCCCTACCAGCTCTACCCTCCCTACCAGCCCCACCCTCCCTACCAGCCCTACCAGCCCTACCGGCCCTACCAGCTCTACCCTCCCTACCAGCCCTACCCTCCCTACCAGCCCTACCCTCCCTACCAGCCCCACCCTCTCTACCAGCACTACCAGCTCTACCCTCCCTACCAGCTCTACCCTCCCTACCAGCCCCACCCTTCCTACCAGCCCTACCAGCTCTACCCTCCCTACCAGCTCTACCCTCCCTACCAGCCCCACCCTTCCTACCAGCCCTACCAGCCCTACCAGCCCCACCCTCCCTACCAGCCCCACCAGCCCCACCCTCCCTACCAACCCTACCAGCCCTACCAGCCCCACCCTCCCTACCAACCCTACCAGCCCCACCCTCCCTACCAGCCCTACCAACCCCACCCTCCCTAACAACCCTACCAGCACTACCAGCTCTACCAGCCCCACCGTCCCTACCAGTCTACCAGCCCTACCAGCCCCTCCCTCCCTACCACCTCTACCAGCCCTACCAGCCCCACCCTCCCTACCAGCTCTACCAGCCCTACCAGCCCCACCTTCCCTACCCGCCCTACCCTACCTACCTTACCAACACTACCAGCCCTACCTACCTACCCACCCAACCAGCCCTACCCTACCTACCCACCTTACCAGCTCTATCTTCCCTACCCGCCCTACCAGCCCTACCAGCTCTACCAGCCCTACCAGCTCTACCCTCCCTACCAGCCCTACCCTCCCTACCAGCCCTACCCTCCCTACCAGCCCCACCCTCTCTACCAGCACTACCAGCTCTACCCTCCCTACCAGCCCTACCCTCCCTACCAGCCCTACCAGCTCTACCCTCCCTACCAGCCCCACCCTCCCTACCAGCCCTACCAGCCCTACCAGCCCTACCAGCTCTACCAGCCCTACCAGCTCTACCCTCCCTACCAGCCCTACCCTCCCTACCAGCCCTACCCTCCCTACCAGCCCCACCCTCCCTACCAGCACTACCAGCTCTACCCTCCCTACCAGCTCTACCCTCCCTACCAGCCCCACCCTTCCTACCAGCCCTACCAGCTCTACCCTCCCTACCAGCTCTACCCTCCCTACCAGCCCCACCCTTCCTACCAGCCCTACCAGCCCTACCAGCCCCACCCTCCCTACCAGCCCCACCAGCCCCACCCTCCCTACCAACCCTACCAGCCCTACCAGCTCTACCCTCCCTACCAGCCCCACCCTCCCTACCAGCCCTACCAGCTCTACCAGCCCTACCAGCTCTACCCTCCCTACCAGCCCTACCCTCCCTACCAGCCCTACCCTCCCTACCAGCCCCACCCTCTCTACCAGCACTACCAGCTCTACCCTCCCTACCAGCTCTACCCTCCCTACCAGCCCCACCCTTCCTACCAGCCCTACCAGCTCTACCCTCCCTACCAGCTCTACCCTCCCTACCAGCCCCACCCTTCCTACCAGCCCTACCAGCCCTACCAGCCCCACCCTCTCTACCAGCCCCACCAGCCCCACCCTCCCTACCAACCCTACCAGCCCTACCAGCCCCACCCTCCCTACCAACCCTACCAGCCCCACCCTCCCTACCAGCCCTACCAACCCCACCCTCCCTAACAACCCTACCAGCACTACCAGCTCTACCAGCCCCACCGTCCCTACCAGTCTACCAGCCCTACCAGCCCCTCCCTCCCTACCACCTCTACCAGCCCTACCAGCCCCACCCTCCCTACCAGCTCTACCAGCCCTACCAGCCCCACCTTCCCTACCCGCCCTACCCTACCTACCTTACCAACACTACCAGCCCTACCTACCCACCCAACCAGCCCTACCCTACCTACCCACCTTACCAGCTCTATCTTCCCTACCCGCCCTACCAGCCCTATCTTCCCTACCTACCCACCCAACCAGCCCTCTCTTCCCTACCCACCCTACAAGCCCTATCTTCCCTGCCCCGACTTACCCGCCCGACCCTACCTACCCACCTTACCAGCCCTATCTTCCCTATCTGCCCTACCCGCCCTACCAGCCCTACCTACCCACCCTACCAGCCCTATCTTCCCTATCCGCCCTACCCACCCTACCAGCCCTACCCTACCTACCTACCCACCCTACCAGCCCAATCTTCCCTATCCACCCTACCCGCCCTACCAGCCCTACTCTACCTACCCACCTACCCCTCGTTTAATCATTCACAATGTCTTTGTGTATCTCTCATCCTGCCTGATAAAAGTAGCAATGTAATTTTAAAGCAGATAACTCAATCACTCTCAGTGAGGAGTTCATGAGTATCTAAGACGAAGAGTAAGCTTTATTTTTAAAATTAATTTTTACACTTCTCTGGTGAATGGCTTGCCTGCTATTGGTGCAACACTCCTTTCAGGAGGTTATTTTTACACCAATGAACTCACCGCCCCTGGGCAACAGTGTCATAACACATTCAGATATCTACTCTCCGATTGGTGGACTGAGCCTTTAATGGATACTATGGTAAAGGAGATACAAAGGTTTCTACGGGCCATTCACTTTCATATCTTATCCCTCTCGCTTCCACTTAACAGCCTGCGTCACTCTTTTTTTTCATTCCCATACAAAATCTTCCTATGCACACAACACAGTGCAGTACGTTGTGGAAACGGATATCATCTTTACAGATTTCATTCAGTAGCTTCATCAGGTGCCTCATGAAAAACAAGACAGCAACAGCAAATGGGTCACCAGGCCTGATTTAATGTTTTAAAGTGTTAAAAAACAACTCACGGAAGGCAACGTCAGCAGAATAATCTGTCAGGGTGAAATCCATCTGTTGGTCAGGAGGAAGTCAACACCCCTCCCTCCTATAGGTCCTGATCCCTCCCATAGGTCCTGATCCCTCCCATAGGCCCTGATCCCTCCCATAGGCCCTGATCCCTCCCATAGGTCCTGATCCCGCCCATAGGTCCTGATCCCTCCCATAGGTCCTGATCCCGCCCATAGGCCCTGATCCCTCCTACAGGTCCTGATCTCTCCCATAGGCCCTGATCCCTCCCATAGGTCCTGATCCCTCCCACAGGCCCTGATCCCTCCCATAGGCCCTGATCTCTCCCATAGGTCCTGATCCCGCCCATAGGCCCTGATCCCGCCCATAGGCCCTGATCCCTCCCATAGGTCCTGATCCCTCCCATAGGTCCTGATCTCTCCCATAGGTCCTGATCCCTCCCATAGGTCCTGATCTCTCCCATAGGCTTGTCCTGATGTACTTTTCCTCTGTCAGAGAGGTACAATCAATCAACAACAGTATCAGTTTGACAGGTTGGCAGGACATTTTGGATGTCCTTGCCTGGATGTTTTGGATATCCTTGCCTGGATAGATAGATAACACACACACCACCACCACATTGACCTAACCCCCCCCCCCCACACACACACACACACACACCCATAGGGAACCTGCCTAGTACACAACATGAGATCACACATCGACCCACAGAGGAGCCACCAAACATATCGATAATGACAGTGAGGCCTAAGACAAACACTGCCACTAAATAACTATGGATATCAAGCTTTAATCCCATTTATCATAGGAACTGGAAACTGTCATAACACCCTACTGCTGTCAGAGGATGTGTGAACCAGATTGATACAGGAAGAGAATATCCAACATCCCGGTTGGTTGGGTTGAGAATGAGAATCCGACACACGCACACCGCAGGCGCACATCGCGGGCGCACACCGCGGGCACACATGTGACAGCCTCTCTTTAAAGGTCACAGACATTTGGAGGGGCAGGTGCTCAAAGTAAAAAAAAGGGCACCCCTTCAAAAACGAAATCAATGTTGACTTCAATTTCTTACATTCATAGCTAATTATCTAATGCTCCTGTAGAAAAATGCAACAGTGTGATCAAATTAAGAGCCTACATTTGTATATGTGTCACGGATTCCCTCGGTACTGCTGCTCATTCCTACGTCACCGCCTTCTAGGTGTCACTGAACTGGATCATCACCACCAACCCCGGGCTGTCTTGTCTCATTACGCACACCAGGGTCCCATTCCCCCTGATTAGTATGTGTTTATATGTGCACTCTGTTCCCCATTGTCCTTGTCGGTTATTGTTACCATGTCCGTTGGTCCTGTGAGTACCTGTGCTGTTTTATCGGCGGCCATGCTACGTGTTATTGTGCACTTGTTTTACGGGTCTCATCCCGTGTATTATTTAGAGGTTTACACCTCACTCTTTTGTTTGGGTGGAGAAAATAAAAACCCCTATTCTGTATTCCTATGCTTTTCTCCAATCATTATACAGCGTGACATTATGTCAGCCCCTCCATCTCAAGAATGGGTAACTGCACACTTGGAGTGTGTCTGAAAGTAGGCGTTGCAAAATAAGTGGCTGGATCAACAACAATGGGTGTAAAATCAGTGTGCTGTATTGGTTAGACCGGCCATAGCAAGGTGCACCACGTGTCAGCTCAATGTTTACATAGCAGGTTAGGAGAATTAAAGTAGCAGGTTAGGAGAATTAACGTAGCAGGTTAGGATAATTAACGTAGCAGGTTAGGAGAATTAACGTGGCAGGTTAGGAAAATGAGGTTTAAGGGTTAGAGTTTAGTTAAAATGCTACCGTTGTCAACAATCGATTCATCATGCAGCACAATCAGCGACGCAAAATGGTCTTGAGTGGTAAACAAATCTGCCCAATTAGCTGATTCGCTTTCCATACACCCACTTCTGTTGATTCTCCTACTTCTGTTGACACGCCCACTTTCAGACATACTCCATGTATGCAGTTACCCAAGACTCGTCCATCTTTAGCTGCCATGGGGGACCAGAGCCCTATACTACAAATCAGGTTTGAGGAGTTAGCGAGGTAACTTAGGTCAACTCTGAGTTCAACTCGGGATAACAAGTACCATGAGTGGCTCACCTTTTAGCCAGGTACGTTTCTATGGCAAGGAATCTTTCATAACTAACCTACTTCGGGGCAGGCTAACGCCACCTATTCTGAATGAAGTGTCTGAGCTGTGAGTGAAAGACCAACAAAATCAGGTTCCCTCCCTTTCGCAAAGACTGCATCATCATCCTTTTTTGAAGTAGACACCAGATTTAAATATTTGATTAATCAAATTTTTGGGGGTACATTTTTTATAAATATTAAAATACCTATCACATTACATATATAGTAATGACAGGATGTATAAAAGTAAAAAAGCAGACGCTGAATATCCCTTTGAGCGTGGTGAAGTTATTATTTACATTTCGGATGGTGTACCAATACACCCAGTCTCTACATAGATACATGTGTCCTTCTTAACTAAGTTGCCAGACAGGGAGGAAACTGCTCAGAGATTTCACCATGAGGCCAATGGTGATTTTTAAAACAGTTACAGAGTTTAATGGTTGTGCTAGGAGAAAACCCAGGTTGGATCAACAACATTTGTAGTTACTACACAATACTAACCTCAGGGGCGGAAATCCCGGGGGGGACGGGGGGACACGACCCCCCCATCCTGGGAAAAATATGATTTGTCCCCCCCAATATATCACTGAAACATAATTATGTAATTTAAATAATATTAATAATACGCAATGAAAGCAATTGTGCTGATTATAGACACTTAATAGCTCGTTTTTAAGTTTCAAAAGATTGCGACCCCCCCACCCTTTGCCTCACAATGGTTTGATCCACTGCCAGTTCCTTAGCTTGCGAGGTAACGTAGAGGTTGTATCTACTGTCTGAAAGGCACTCAATGCACGTAACTGACGTGAGGTTAATCCAGTCAATCGCGCACACACACTAGCTGAATATGCAGAGCTAGCGCGCAAATATTAACTATTATGCTAGCTAGTACCTATTCCATTTATGTGGCGTCGTCAAAGATGGAATCTTTGCTATCGTCAATTTATTCCAAGATCAGCATGCATGTAAGTTAGTGCTTCAAAGTCCCTGTGATAAGGTTAGCGATAAACTGAACAGAACTACACTCTCTTCTACCATTGTTTTAAATATATTTAATGGTCTCGTTGCAAAAGCTAAATTGTCGCAAGGGAACTTTTATTTATATATTTTATTTCACCTTTATTTAACCCGGGTAGCAAAGATTATAGCAAACACCACTGAATTGGTGCTCGCTAGCTTTGCAAATTCAGCTATTGTTAGAAGCCAGCCAATATGAAACAAACGATTAAAATTACAAAAGGTTGCAGCATATGTTGTGTAAATGGTGAACTCATACAGCTGTCAACTCTTGTCACTGCAATCCGTTTCACATTTGCTAGCTACCTTTTAGATCGAAGCCCAAATAGAATGATTGAAGATAAGATGATAGAAGCCCATCTCCTACTGTAAATAACCTACATACTGTGTGTGCGTAGCCAACCAGGTAGAAAAATGGCAGAAAAAAGACGGACATCAGAGTATTTTTCAGTACACCAAAACGCAAAGTAAGAACCCTAGTAGCCTAATATCTCAAAGACCAGTTGATAAAATGTTCATAAGAAAGAAATGTAATTCTAATGGAAATGTTTCACAATGATGTCATTATGCAGAGCAGGCCACAGATGGCACACAGACAGCAGAGTTGGGGACAGATATGCAGGGACAGACTGGCAGAGACAGGGAGTCTCAGGTAAGTTTGTTGAGTCTTTGTTTGGCAACATTATGAAAGGTTCTCAATTTGTTTTACTTGTAAAATAGGAACATAATTGGAAAATGCCATGGATACCTCCACTCTCAACTTAAACTGGTGACTGAACTAAGATTTGTTAAAGGCAATGGTATTGCTGTTGTGATTAGTTGTGTAGTTTTGGGTACCGGTAGTTAGGAGTACGGCAAACACCTTATTTCTTTGGTTCCTCAATATACATTTACCATATTAAACGTAGGCTATGTGTTACAGCACTACTTTTGGTGTCCCCCTCAGGAATTGCTCTTGAGAAAATGTAATGTAATTGTCCCCTCCAAAGTTGATATCAGATTTTCGCCCCTGACTAACCTAAATGACAGAGTAAAAAGAAGGACGCCTGTACAGAATACAAATATTCTAAAACATGCATCCTGTTTGCAACAAGGCACATAAGTAATACTGCAAAAAATGTGGCTAAGAAATGTACTTTGTCCTAAATACAAAGTGTTATGTTTGAGGCAAATCCAACATAACATATCACTGACTACCACTCTTCATATTTTCAAGCATGGTGGTGGCTGCATCATGTTATGGGTATGTTTGTCATCGGCAAAGACTAGGGAGTTTTTCAGGATAAAAAATAAATGGAATACAGCTATAAGCACATGCAAAATCCTAGAGGAAACCCTGGTTTAATCTGCTTACAAACAGACACTGGGAGATTAATTCACCTTTCAGCAGGACAATAACCTGAAACACAAGGCCAACTCTACACTGGAATTGTTTATCAAGATGACATAGAATGTTCCTGATTGGCCTAGTTTTAGTTTTGACTTAAATCAGCTTGAAAATCTATGGCAAGACTTGAAAATGACTGTCTAGCAATGATCAACAATCAATTTGACAGAGCTTGAAGAATTAATAAATAAATAATGGGCAAATACTGTACAATCCAGGTGTGCAAAGCTTTAAGAGACTTATCCAGAAAGACACACCGCTCTTAGAGGCTTACCCAGAAAGACTCACAACTGTAATAGCTGCCAAGGGTGTTTCTACAAAGGATTTATTCAGGGGTGTGAATACTTATGGTATTGAGATATTTCTGTATTTATTTTTTTAATTTACAAAAATTCTTACAGATACTTTGTCGTTATGGCCAAATTGAATAGATTAACTCTGATTTGATTTGGCATGTATCATTCCTTCATTTGACATCCTAAAAGATCATTGTCAGCTTTGTTTAGACTCCCCCCAAATCGAGCCTGTTATTAACAGATTGTGAATTTGATGGGGAATGGTGCCACCGACATAAAGTCAACATCCATTCCCTTCAACATGCCATAATGAAAAACACGGGATGACGCTGCCGTTGCATTGACTTGGTGCCAGGTACTATTGTGTAACGACCAGCTTTGATTTACTTAGTCTTTGAGCCTTCGATACTGCATAATGTTATTTATCTGTCCAACTGGCGCTGTACCTTCACTAGGTCTAGATAGCCCTCTCAGACTATAAAACGATTGTCGCTAGACTAGAACAGTATTATGTAGGCCTTTTACTCTGTACTCTAGTATGAAATCACCTACTAAGCTACCTGAGTGTGCAGCACTCACCAACTAAGTTGTTTTCTCTGCTGTTGTAATTAATATCCTTCTCCTTTCTAGTATTATAGAACCAAAATAGTGAAAATGCTAGATTTGATTTGCATACCGACCACTCATAGCGGCTGTGTCATGTTTCTAAGAAAAGAATGAGTGAGATAAGATTGAATTAACCAAAGGATCTAGCCATGCAATGATGATGACGATGTGACTGCTTCCTAATTAGGTGTTATTGTTTACGGTCGTCAGTGAGGAGAGGCAACGCAGCCTGTACCAAGGCCAGACCTGCGTTCAAACACTTTTCAGCATTTCATTGAGCCTGCCGAGTGCCAGATGGGTGGGGTTTGCACTTTTGGGATTATTCCAATGATTCCATTGCGTCAGGCAAGTTCAATCAAGCGCTGATAAAGTCTTCGAAAAAGAAAACAAATGATATTTGAACCCAGGTCTGATTCAGCCCAGGAGGCAGCTAGGCACATACCCAAACCACGGACTTGACACCCTCCTTATGCATTGTCATTCAGATGTTGGTACTTCACTTTAAAACCACATTATTACTTTGTCATTACAGTGCTGCATTGTAATCCCTTTCACACATTTACATACTGTATATTATGCTAATTAGGGTAACATTTGAATAGAATCAACATGATTATGATTAGAGTAAACCATGTTGCTTTCCTTCGACAGGTATCTTATTGTGCACGTTGCTGATAATACTGCGTGTGCTATTTTATCAAGGTCATTTGAATGTACATTTCAGGAATTCAGTCATGCATCTGCCTTTGAACATATTGGTTTATGTCCCAAATGGCACCCTATTCCCTTTATAGTGCACTTCTTTGGATATAATGCACTACTTTGGACTAGAGCCCTATGGGACCTGGTCAAAATTAGCACACTATTAAGGGAGTAGGGTACTATTTGGGACATATTCATTGAATTAACTAGACTAGAGAAGGTTTTAAGTTTGTTTAGTCGATTGTAGCTCACGGTGGTGTAATGGAAGGTTGGTGGTCTATGGTTCAACTTTAGACTGGATTCTAGCTTTATCTGGGTATATTAAGACCAAGGCAGGAACACTTTAAAGCCACAATACTGAGTTTGTGTTTCAGCTTGTATACCATTCAATTGGAAAGGGCCATTGAACAGCGGGAGATATACCAGATTGTGCCTTCAAACAGACACAGAGAAAGGTGTCTGTCACCACGTTTTTTCTGGTGAGTCGTTTCCCCTCCACTGTGGATCTGGTGTGTATCCCAATTGACACTCTATATCCTATGTAGTGCACGGTGGGCCCTGGTCGGAAGTAGTGCACGGTGGGCCCTGGTCAAAAGTAGTGCACCGTGGGCCCTGGTCAAAAGTAGTGCACGGTGGGCCCTGGTCAGAAGTAGTGCACGTGGGCCCTGGTCAGAAGTAGTGCACGGTGGGCCCTGGTCAAAAGTAGTGCACGGTGGGCCCTGGTCAGAAGTAGTGCACGGTGGGCCCTGGTCAGAAGTAGTGCACTGGTGCAACACCAGCTTCTAAAAGCTGGTCAAAAGTAGTGCATAATTGTTTTCACCTTTATTTAGCTAGGCAAGTCAGTTAGGAACAAATTCTTATTTACAATGACAGCCTACCACGAACAGTTGGTTAACTGCCTTGTTCAGAGGGAGAACAAAAGATTTTTATCTTGTCAGCTCGGGGATTCGATCCAGCAACCTTTCAGTTACTGGCTCAACACTCTAACCACTAGGCTACCTGCCACCCCACGTATAGTGCCATTTCGGATTCAACTCTGGTGAGCTCGTAACCAGAGCTCTGCCTTAGGCTCCTTCCCAGTTCCATCTCTCTGGTGTGGACAGGTACATTAGTACACTGGGGTGGGATTTGGGCCTAAAGACAAAATCCTTGATTCCTCAAAAGCAATTTATCCAGTGTTGGGCCAGCTCACAAGCTCACTGTCGAAAAAAACGGAGGACTTTATAAACCGAGAGGACTTTATAGGGCCATAATAATACCATTGTGCATGTACAAAGCTGGTGTGTTCTGTAACAGCACCAGTAGAAATAAATTGATTCCAAAGTAGCCTATACCCCGTCTATCATCAATCAAAGTTGCTTTTCTCTTATTCACCAAAGCTAGGAAAAAGGCCAACCTCTCTGTGTCTATTCGAGTGAAATTGTTGTTTTCAGTGTGCTTAATTCATCCCCCATTAGACAGGATTCAGAAGCTTTTTAAAAAGTTGCACTAAAATGGCCTTTACTATAAATACGATATCAAAACGCTTTTAGTTTCTAATGAGCTGCTGTTCTTCCTCAGTCTTTTAGAAGCTGGTGTTCTTCCTCAGTCTTTTAGAAGCTGGTGTTCTTCCTCAGTCTTTTAGAAGCTGGTGTTCTTCCTCAGTCTTTTAGAAGCTGGTGTTCTTCCTCAGTCTTTTAGAAGCTGGTGTTCTTCCTCAGTCTTTTAGAAGCTGGTGTTCTTCCTCAGTCTTTTAGAAGCTGGTGTTCTTCCTCAGTCTTTTAGAAGCTGGTGTTCTTCCTCAGTCTTTTAGAAGCTGGTGTTCTCCCTCAGTCTTTTAGAAGCTGGTGTTCTTCCTCAGTCTTTTAGAAGCTGGTGTTCTTCCTCAGTCTTTTAGAAGCTGGTGTTCTTCCTCAGTCTTTTAGAAGCTGGTGTTCTTCCTCAGTCTTTTAGAAGCTGGTGTTCTTCCTCAGTCTTTTAGAAGCTGGTGTTCTTCCTCAGTCTTTTAGAAGCTGGTGTTCTTCCTCAGTCTTTTAGAAGCTGGTGTTCTTCCTCAGTCTTTTAGAAGCTGGTGTTCTTCCTCAGTCTTTTAGAAGCTGGTGTTCTTCCTCAGTCTTTTAGAAGCTGGTGTTCTTCCTCAGTCTTTTAGAAGCTGGTGTTCTTCCTCAGTCTTTTAGAAGCTGGTGTTCTTCCTCAGTCTTTTAGAAGCTGGTGTTCTTCCTCAGTCTTTTAGAAGCTGGTGTTCTTCCTCAGTCTTTTAGAAGCTGGTGTTCTTCCTCAGTCTTTTAAAAGCTGGTGTTCTTCCTCAGTCTTTTAGAAGCTGGTGTTCTTCCTCAGTCTTTTAGTAACTGGTGTTCTTCCTCAGTATTTTAGTAACTCGTGTTCTCCCTCAGTCTTATAGAAGCTGCCTGTTTTATTGGTCATCACCCTGCCACCAGTTTATTTTCTTATTTTTATCTGCGGCTGCATGGTCTGACAAAGCCAGCATGTTATCCATTCAGCTTTTGCCTGATGGCCTTCTCTCTTGCTTGACCCTGAAGTACATAGAAGTAATGACATCACCCAGCACCACAGTCTATCTGTAAGTAATTATAGCAGATTGTCGATTGAGGAAAGGAAGGAAGGAAGGAGGAAAGGAAGCTTTGCAGCTCCAATTAGTTGCTCCTTATTCTCTTTCATCTTGTCAGTGGGGCGTATAGAGGCTAACCTCTCCTGTCCTGTCCAAGGCCAACGAGCTAGAGAGAGAGAGAGGGGAGAGAGAGAGGGGAGAGAAGGGGGGGAGAGGGGAGAGAGTGCGAGAGAAAAGGGGGAGATAGGGTAGAGAGAGATTTTGTATTTATTGTGGATCAACATTAGCTGCTGCCAAGGCAAAATTAAGGCAGCTAAACTCTCCTGTCCTGTCCAAGGCCAACAAGATAGAGAGAGACTTAATCTCCAAAGTACACTTTGGCAATATGTACATTGTTATGTCATGCCAATAAAGCAAATGTAATTTAATTTAATTGAGAGAGAGGGGGAGAGAGAGAGAGGGGGGGGGGGGGGGGGGGTACATGTTACGCAGACCATTTGTCAGTGGTTAAACCCCTCTACGGGCTCAGGTTGCTGTGACCAGCTGCAGTGCCACAATGGACCCTAACCCTGACCCTTCCTTAGCCCCTAACCCTGACCCTTCCTTAGCCCCTAACCCTGACCCTTCCTTAACCCCTATTCCTGACCCTTCCTTAACCCATATCCCTATCCCTGTCCCTTCCTTAACCCCTATCCCTGACCCTTCCTTAACCCCTATCCCTGACCCTTCCTTAACCCCTATCCATATCCCTATCCCTGTCCCTTCCTTAACCCCTATCCCTGACCCTTCCTTAACCCCTATCCCTGGGCCTTCCTTAACCCCTATCCCTGGCCCTTCCTTAACCCCTATCCCTGACCCTTCCTTAAACCCTATCCCTGGCCATTCCTTAACCCCTATCCCTGACCCATCACCACTGTCTGATTAAGGTTGTGCCTGTCCGTCTGCACACGCCAGGTTGAGCGTATCTTTTTCCTTTCTTTAATCCAGGCTGATTTTTGACAGACAAAGGAGGGGATAGGACATGAGACAAAGAGGTACCATTAGAAAGAGCACCATGCTTGAAATACCTTCCCTTGACTTGTAGATGATGATGGCGTAGTTGATTGACTGTTCAGATGCAAGAAACATTATTCTGGAAGTTTACCTTATTTCAACAAGTGTTCTCTAATACTTTTTCCTAGATGATGGTACCTTATATATCTTGTAGGACAAGAGTATCAAGATCTTACAAGATCCTCTAAGATATTAAACAAGATTGTCACCAGGGTAATGGCTCATTTTCTCATTCAGGTCTGGGTAGAGTTACCACCAAGACATACTTGGCATTTCAATTTTTTTACACAGGGGCACGTGATGTCGTGCTATAAGATTTGAGTCTCACATCTCTCTGTGTGTCTGTCTGTTGCCTGGGGCCGCTGCCAAACAGCAGATGCAGGAAATGGAAACAAGTCGTCTGGTTATAAGGAACGGATCCAGCTGGTCTGCTCCACAGCACAGGACAGTTCATTCAGTCACTAGAGGGTAACTAACTCAATGGGAAGAGGGAGAATTATGAATTATAAAGAGTGTGAGATAATTGTATCCCCATCGTTTATTAATGAATTAACTGATTTAGCCCAGTTATAGAAATACAAAACTACAGGTATCCTGACCAACACTGTTATGTGAAAATTACGATGTAATATTGTGTATAATTCATGGTCATTTCAGCACTTTTGAAGTGAAGTTAGCTTGTACAGTAGATATTGGATCATTTCTCACCAGGTACAATGTTCCTCTTTGAAATGAATGCATTACACATGATCCTAACTCGGGAGCTATAAATGTCAAAACTTGCTCCATAATTTGTTGTGGCAGTAATGCACCTAATAATGTGCACACCGCCATAAAATCTCAACGAAGAAGAAGAAAATAGAACTTGTTGCACCGTAACTTGTTGCTTCATAACTTGTTGCTCCATAACTTGTTGCTCCATAACTTGTTGCTCCATAACTTGTTGCTTCATAACATGTTACTTCTGTACTTGTTGCTCCATAACTTGTTGCTCCATAACTTGTTACTTCTGTACTTGTTGCTCCATAACTTGTTACTTCATAAATTGTTGCTTCATAACTTGCTGCTCCATAACTTGTTGCTTCATAACTTGTTACTTCTGTACTTGTTGCTCCATAACTTGTTGCTCCATAACTTGTTACTTCTGTACTTGTTGCTCCATGACTTGTTGCACCGTAACTTGTTGCACCGTAACTTGTTGCACCATAACTTGTTGCTCCATAACTTGTTGCTCCATAACTTGTTGCTCCATGACTTGTTGCACCGTAACTTGTTGCACCGTAACTTGTTGCACCATAACTTGTTGCTTCATAACTTGTTACTTCTGTACTTGTTGCTCCATAACTTGTTGCTCCATAACTTGTTACTTCATAAATTGTTGCTTCATAACTTGTTGCTCCATAACTTGTTGCTCCATAACTTGTTGCTTCATAACATGTTACTTCTGTACTTGTTGCTCCATGACTTGTTGCTCCATAACTTGTTGCTCCATAACTTGTTGCTCCATAACTTGTTGCTTCATAACTTGTTGCTCCATAACTTGTTGCTCCATAACTTGTTGCTCCATAACTTGTTGCTCCATGACTTGTTGCACCGTAACTTGTTGCACCGTAACTTGTTGCACCATAACTTGTTGCTTCATAACTTGTTACTTCTGTACTTGTTGCTCCATAACTTGTTGCTCCATAACTTGTTACTTCTGTACTTGTTGCTCCATAACTTGTTACTTCATAAATTGTTGCTTCATAACTTGCTGCTCCATAACTTGTTGCTCCATAACTTGTTGCTCCATGACTTGTTGCTCCATGACTTGTTGCTCCATAACTTGTTGCTTCATAACTTGTTGCTCCATAACTTGTTGCTCCATAACTTGTTGCTTCATAACTTGTTGCACCGTAACTTGTTGCACCATAACTTGTTGCTCCATAACTTGTTGCTCCATGACTTGTTGCTCCATGACTTGTTGCACCGTAACTTGTTGCACCATAACTTGTTGCTTCATAACTTGTTGCTCCATAACTTGTTGCTCCATGACTTGTTGCTTCATGACTTGTTGCTCCATGACTTGTTGCTTCATAAATTGTTGCTTCATAACTTGTTGCACCATAACTTGTTGCTTCATAACTTGTTGCTCCATAACTTGTTGCTCCATGACTTGTTGCTTCATGACTTGTTGCTCCTTGACTTGTTGCTCCATGACTTGTTGCTCCATAACTTGTTGCTCCATAACTTGTTGCTCCATGACTTGTTGCTTCATGACTTGTTGCTCCTTGACTTGTTGCTCCATGACTTGTTGCTCCATAACTTGTTGCTTCATAACTTGTTGCTCCATAACTTGTTGCTTCATAACTTGTTGCTCCATTATTTGTTGCTTCATGACTTGTTGCTTCATAACTTGTTGCTCCATTATTTGTTGCTCCATGACTTGTTGCACCGTAACTTGTTGCACCGTAACTTGTTGCTCCATAACTTGTTGCTTCATAACTTGTTGCTCCATGACTTGTTGCTTCATAACTTGTTGCTCCATAACTTGTTGCTCCATAACTTGTTGCTTCATAACTTGTTGCACCGTAACTTGTTGCACCATAACTTGTTGCTCCATAACTTGTTGCTCCATAACTTGTTGCTCCATGACTTGTTGCACCGTAACTTGTTGCACCATAACTTGTTGCTTCATAACTTGTTGCTCCATAACTTGTTGCTCCATGACTTGTTGCTTCATGACTTGTTGCTCCATGACTTGTTGCTTCATAAATTGTTGCTTCATAACTTGTTGCACCATAACTTGTTGCTTCATAACTTGTTGCTCCATAACTTGTTGCTCCATGACTTGTTGCTTCATGACTTGTTGCTCCTTGACTTGTTGCTCCATGACTTGTTGCTCCATAACTTGTTGCTCCATAACTTGTTGCTCCATGACTTGTTGCTTCATGACTTGTTGCTCCTTGACTTGTTGCTCCATGACTTGTTGCTCCATAACTTGTTGCTTCATAACTTGTTGCTCCATAACTTGTTGCTTCATAACTTGTTGCTCCATTATTTGTTGCTTCATGACTTGTTGCTTCATAACTTGTTGCTCCATTATTTGTTGCTCCATGACTTGTTGCACCGTAACTTGTTGCACCGTAACTTGTTGCTCCATAACTTGTTGCTTCATAACTTGTTGCTCCATAACTTGTTGCTTCATAACTTGTTGCTCCATTATTTGTTGCTTCATGACTTGTTGCTTCATAACTTGTTGCTCCATTATTTGTTGCTCCATGACTTGTTGCACCGTAACTTGTTGCACCGTAACTTGTTGCACCATAACTTGTTGCTCCATAACTTGTTGCTCCATAACTTGTTGCTCCATGACTTGTTGCACCGTAACTTGTTGCACCGTAACTTGTTGCACCATAACTTGTTGCTTCATAACTTGTTACTTCTGTACTTGTTGCTCCATAACTTGTTGCTCCATAACTTGTTACTTCTGTACTTGTTGCTCCATAACTTGTTACTTCATAAATTGTTGCTTCATAACTTGTTGCTCCATAACTTGTTGCTCCATAACTTGTTGCTTCATAACATGTTACTTCTGTACTTGTTGCTCCATGACTTGTTGCTCCATAACTTGTTGCTCCATAACTTGTTGCTCCATAACTTGTTGCTTCATAACTTGTTGCTCCATAACTTGTTGCTCCATAACTTGTTGCTCCATAACTTGTTGCTCCGTGACTTGTTGCACCGTAACTTGTTGCACCGTAACTTGTTGCACCATAACTTGTTGCTTCATAACTTGTTACTTCATAACTTGTTGCTCCATTATTTGTTGCTTCATGACTTGTTGCTCCATAACTTGTTGCTCCATAACTTGTTACTTCTGTACTTGTTGCTCCATAACTTGTTGCTCCATAACTTGTTGCTCCATAACTTGTTACTTCTGTACTTGTTGCTCCATAACTTGTTGCTCCATAACTTGTTACTTCTGTACTTGTTGCTCCTTTACTTGTTGCTTCATAACTTGTTGCTTCATAACTTGTTGCTTCATAACTTGTTGCTCCATAACTTGTTACTTCTGTACTTATTGTTCCTTAACTTGTTGCGTCATAACTTGTTGCGTCATAACTTGTTGCTTCATTACTTGTTGCTCCATGACTTGTTGCTCCTAATCAACAACAATGCCAATCAAACCTCATGTGATCAGATATTGGCTGATTGAATGTTAAAAGATGAATGGATTAGTGCCTTAACTGTTTCTGTCACATGAGCTGAGTTTCACTCTGAAATAGGAGTCCCTAAATGTAGGCATTGCTTTCCTGGTGTTCCCTTTCATAGCATGCACAAGCCAGAAAGGAAACAAAGCAAGCAGCCACTTTACCTAAGCCTCCTGTATTTGATTGCCAAATACTACTACCTATGCATTCAGTCTTGGCCTAGCCCTCTGGCTGCCAAATATTGCTACCCATCCACTCACACTTGGGTAGAAGCCAAATGCTCCTGAAGATGACAAGGAGGGATCACTGAAGATGACAAGGAGGGATCACACGAAGATGACAAGGAGGGATCACTGAAGATGACAAGGAGGGATCACACGAAGATGACAAGGAGGGATCACTGAAGATGACAAGGAGGGATCACTGAAGATGACAAGGAGGGATCACTGAAGATGACAAGGAGGGATCACACGAAGATGACAAGGAGGGATCACTGAAGATGACAAGGAGGGATCACTGAAGATGACAAGGAGGGATCACACGAAGATGACAAGGAGGGATCACTGAAGATGACAAGGAGGGATCACTGAAGATGACAAGGAGGGATCACTGAAGATGACAAGGAGGGATCACTGAAGATGACAAGGAGGGATCACTGAAGATGACAAGGAGGGATCACACGAAGATGACAAGGAGGGATCACTGAAGATGACAAGGAGGGATCACTGAAGATGACAAGGAGGGATCACTGAAGATGACAAGGAGGGATCACTGAAGATGACAAGGAGGGATCACACGAAGATGACAAGGAGGGATCACTGAAGATGACAAGGAGGGATCACTGAAGATGACAAGCAGAACTGCTGTTTCTGACTGCTGCTCTATGACGAGGACAAGAGAGTTTTTAGCACAAGAGCAAGGTTTTGCGTGCCGTCTTGTGACAGAGGGGCTTGTCTCTGATGGTGAAAGAGAGTCAACCTGTATCTGGCAAAGCTTCAAAGTTGGGATAGAGGAGCTAGAACGTTAAAGTCGGGATAGAGGAGCTAGAGCTAGCAAGGCTTTTGAAGTCCCTGGACAGTCCCATTCAATCCTTAAAAAAATTCCTCTATCACTTTGTTAAGTCGTCTGAATGGCTCAGTTAGCTAGCATAACAAAAACAGTATCTTATCGACCACTTATATGATCAGGCATATTTCAAACATTTGTGCATCAAGATGAAATACACAAACGTTTATGAACACATCTATAACAGTTTTAGATGCTAGATGCAAAGGGAGAGGCAAACTCATCCACTGCTTGTAGTTTTCAGAGGCCAGTCGCCCAACTGTCATCTTGTGCTTGTCTATCATAGTGAGGTACATATTTACCTCTTCCTCGGTGGACCCTGAGGTATCCACATACTCGGAGGGAAAGTTATTTTTCAACTGGGCAGGTATTTCCTAACCCCTCCTCTGCCTTCATCCATTATTAAACCACAGGAGGTTGGTGGCACCTTAATTGGGGAGGATGGGCCCGTGGTAATGGCTGGAGCGGAATAAGTGGAACGGTATCAAACATTTTTTTTTTGCGTTTGATGCCATTCCATTTGCTCCGTTCCAGCCATTATTATGATCCGTCTTCCCCTCAGCAGCCTGCTTTGTTACATATTACATCCATTTGTTGGTCTTTTGTAATCTGGTTCTAATGACATCACACAGTGATACTGCCTTTCAAAAATATATCTGCCAAAAAAGTGTTTCGGTTTGAACCTGACGTCTCCAAAGCAAAATGGAAGCCAGCAAGCCCTGCTCCTCTGAGGCTGGTTTTGTCTGTCAAAACAGGGGTCTATGTGAAGCAGGAAGACTTCAGTCCAGCAGCAGACAAAACACAGGAGATCACAAGTCTGTAGGAGAGCTGGGTCTGTCTGAAAGTAAAGTTCCCATACAGGTTCAAATACAAGAAAGGGTGTTCCGGTCATAGTTTGGAAAGGGAGGTGGATTGTTTTGTGTTGTTGCCACCATTTTATAGTTCTACATTCTTGTCCTTAGATTCAGGGTCACTGAAAACCACAAGTATCCAGGAGCTTGATAAAGGGCTAAAGAAGTG
Organism: Salmo salar; assembly: GCF_965601325.2. Classification (NCBI taxonomy): domain Eukaryota; kingdom Metazoa; phylum Chordata; class Actinopteri; order Salmoniformes; family Salmonidae; genus Salmo; species Salmo salar. The sequence continues at coordinate 34,897,012 of NC_138318.1, forward strand.
GTACAATTAGACAAAAGATTATAAACTGCTGCTGATACCTGGTCTCTGTCTCGTATGGGTTTGCATAATGAGAGTTAGTTCGACACTTCCTATTGAGATGTTTGTTCTAGTCATATACAACTGCATTGTTTTAATAAACAGGGGAGGTGCGGAGGTGAAGGGTGGAGGGTTGAATGGCACAAAGGAGGACCAGTAACTCATCTACAATATCCAGAACCACTACCCTACTACTGCTACCCTTCAAGGCACTTAACAATGTGGGACTATTCTTTCCTTTCAAACAGGAAGTAGCCTCAATGTGCCTTTCCTGGTCACTACTTTTAAATGAATAATTCAATAAATAAATGGATTATTAAATGGTGTGACCGGGGTTGACTCTTTACTTTCCCACCAACATCCCCCCCCTCCGTGTCAACTTTTATTTCCCTCCTCCCTCGGCGGTACATAGCGTCTCCGTCCCAAATGGTAACCTACTGGCTATAAAGTGCACTACATTTGAGCAGGGCCTCCCCTCTGGTCTTGACAGACTTTAGTTACACTCCTCACCATTGACATTATTGTAAAACATGCAGACAAGGGTAGTGGAGAAGTTTGTATCAAACGAATGTGTGTGATTTTGTATAAAGTGTTATTTCAGACTACTCACAATAATTCCCATTTTATGTAAACGTACGTTGTATTTTTGCGGGTTATATCGATACATTATTCTTAATACAATCTTTTGAGTCATCCTTGAAAATGAGTCAATTCTTAAAAATGTAACTGGAGTTATGTGACTCATTTTCTCTCTCTTACTCTGCCAGTTTAATAGGAAGTGAATCAGATCACTCAGCTGCCAGAATAGATCAAACACACGCACGCATCCACAGCACTGACTCCAGAGTCCAGACTGCAGAAGTTGACATTAGTGTCAATCTTCCTGAACCGTAAACGTAGGAATTTTCCATGGAACTCGGTTTAGTGCATTTGTTTCTCTCCATTATTCCTCTCTTCTCTTAAAGACACGTGGCTCGATGGAGGGGTGTTATTGTCATTTATTTCCATTTCCTTTCTTCCAAAACTGGGTTTTATCATTGTGACATGATGACAGGGGAGTTAAACGAGACACTGTTAAAAATCTGTCAAACAAAGTTTCTTTCCCCATAATTCTTTTTTTCCTCAGAGCAGACCTGTGATTAAAGCACGACTATAGATTCCCTGATTAACTATAATGTCTGTCACTAATGATAATGTCCTGTCACTAATGATAATGTCCTGTCACTAATGATAATGTCTGTCACTAATGAAATATTGGTTTGTTGGGTCTTTAGTTTGTATTTCTACGGTGACCAGTGCCTTCCATCGCCCGCCAGGTGCATCTGGTTGGCTAATCAAGGTTGTGCCAATGAATTTTTTTTTAAGCAGAACGCTTCCTCCCGTCAACAGATTGTTTTGGAAAGTTGGTGTGCATTTGGAAGATGAGAGCGACAGCACAAATCCAGAGAGTCTTAAAATGGTTGCACAGTGATAACTGCAATTTACTGTCTATCGAATTTAATTTACATTTGAACGCAGATGTCGGTTGAGCTGTATCTGAAAATCCAATGCCCTGACTGCGGGGACTTACTTACGTTCAGTCACAAGAGCACTAGTGAAGTCGGGGACTGATGTTTGGTGATTAGGCCTGGCTCGCAGTCAACATTCCAATTCATCCCAAAGGTGTTTGATGGGGTTGAGGTTAGGGCTGTGTGCAGGCCAGTCAAGTTCTTCCACACCGATCTCAACAAAACCATTTCTGTATAGACCTCGCTTTGTGCATGGGGGCATTGTCATAGTGGAACAGGAAAGGGCCTTCCCTAAACTGTTGCCACAAATTTGGGAGCACAGAATTGTCTAGAATGTCATTGTATGCAGTAGGTTTAAGATTTCCCTTCGCTAGGCCCCTTATTTCCAGTTAGAACCATGAAAAGCAGCCGAGACCATTATTCCTCCTCCAATACTCTTTAGAGTTGGCACTATGCATTCGGGCAGGTAGTGCTCTTCTGGCATGCGCAAAACCCAGATTTGTCCGTCGGACTGCCAGATAGTGAAGCGTGATTCATCACTACAGATAACGTGCTTCCACTTTACACCACTCCAGCCGACGTTTGGCATTGCGCATGGTGATCTTAGGCTTGTGTGCAGCTGCTCGGCCATGGAAACCCATTTCATGAAGCTCCGCTGACGAACAGTTCTTGTGCTGACGTTGCTTCCAGAGGCAGTTTGGAACTCAGTAGTGAGTGCCCATCGTCGCAAATACATTTTGGCCAAAACACTTGCAGACTCAAGGGATCACTATTGAACACATCAGCAAGTGGCCACTTGATAAAGGGCTTAGGGGCCAAGTGTTCGTACAGCTTGCATTGACATTAGCTAAGCTAGTTTGCTAACTAGTACTCACATCAAGCTATCTTAGCTAATATATTTAGCTAGCAGACCCAGATTGGAAGATAGGAAAGCTACATCCAAACATTGCCAGTATGTGCTTATAAGATATACATAAATGATTTACCATTCCGATACAAATTGGAGTGAATGTTGAATTTTATCCATTTGTCTATCTCCATTTCTGCTCTCCATCCGTAAACCAAGAATCAGGTTCATGTCGATTGCCTGAATAGTCAACAAGAAAAACACAGCAGTATGTGAAGCATGGGACCAACACTTTACATGTGTTGGGGCAGTAGGTGTGTCAATAGGCGTGTCAGTCTGAGCTCATTATAATATTGCTCCCTGCACTCCTCTAATCCAAGCATACAGATGCACTGATAGGCACAGATGAGAATTAGGGTTCATTTTCTCAAATTCTGAATCATTTTAATCTGTAACAAATAGTATTGCTGCTGTTTTTTGATCACAGTAAAACTATTTCATCTGGGAAATAGGATGCCCGTTTATTCCCTTTATGTATAGAGTTGTGCATTATAGAACCGGTAAAGGTTACACTGAGATCTACTCTCCTCCTCCTTGGGTACGCCAACCTGAGTGAGTGCAGTGGGCCTGCTGATTTGTTTAATGTGTGTATATGATTGTGTATGCTACAACGTAGAACACTAAAATGTTGCTATGGAAACGTAACCTGGAGATGTGTTATTGCGCAATTCCCTGAAAGTATAAGATTGTCTGTTGTGCAAAAGGAAATGACTATGTTTGAAACTTAAATTATTAAATTGTTGAATATCTTTTGGAGACTAAAACTCAATTTGCACTCAGTGTCACACTAGAGAAACATGTAAATGTAGAGGGAAATCAGCAATTAAAACATTTGATACTGTGGAGGATTGAGAAGTAGCCCAAAGTCTGACCTCTGATCATACTTGAAATACAACAATCAATTCTAATGGTCTTACAGTTACAGTAGCTGTAGTTGATTGGAAACCAGACAGACAACATGCTTCGAGAGGCTAGTCAAAGAACACATCAAATCCTCCCTCCCTGACATACTCGACCCTCTCCAATTCGCCTACCGCCCTGACAGATCCACGGACGACGTAATCTCCATTGCACTGCACACTGCACACTGCCCACTGCCCGGCAACATCAAATCAAAATCAAATCAAAGAAATGTTTATTTGTCACTTGCGCTGAATAGTTACTTACAAGCCATTAACCAAGAATGCAGAACTTTTTTTTTAGTAAGAGGGAAAATATTTGATATAAAAAAAATTATATAAAATAAAATATACTAAAGAAAAAAGTAACAAAATAACAATGACGAGGATACTGTATATACAGGAATACAAGTACTGACTCAATGTGCGGGGATACAGGCTATTCGAGGTAAATTGAGGTATAATGCACATATAGGTAGGGGTAAAGTGACTATGCACACTGTAGATAATATTACCTCCTCAATACTGATCCTCAACACGAGGGCCCCACAAAGGTGCAAATGCATTCCTCAGTAACCCTCCTGCATCCCTGTATACCCACGACTGCGTGGTCTCACACAGTTCCAACTTCATCATCAAGTTTGCTGATGACACGACAGTAGTAGGCCTGATTACCAACAACGATGAGACGGCCTTCAGAGAGGAGGTAAGCTCTCTGATGGCGTGGTGCCAGGTAAACAACCTCTCCCTGCACGACAGCGACTCTTCAACCTCAGGAGGCTGAAGAAATTTGGCCCTTCCCCGAGGGCCATCACAGTGTTCTACAGGTGCACCATCGAGAGCATTTGTACGACAACTCCGATGCCGATGAACGCAAGGCTCTACAGAGGTTTGTAAGCTCAGCCGAACGCACCAATAGGTGCACACTGCATGCCCTTCAGCACACCAACAACACCAGGTGTCGCAGGAAAGCCAAGAAGTTCATCAAGGACCTCAGCCACCCGAGCCACGGCCTGTTCTCCCCGCTTCCATCCCTCAGATGCAGGCAGTGGCAATTTTAGCATGTAAATCCTGGTGGGGCAAACAAAAATAGTTTTTTCGATGCATGCCAGTGAAGCCACTACACAACACGATACCAAACAATACATTAATTGCACTATAATGGTGACAAACGGTGCCCACAAACTGTTAGGGCCTACATAAAGTTGTCCCATTTTGCAATGCTTACAAGACAATTTTGGACCTTGTGCTGTGCTCACTTGAACAGGAAGATGGCGCGGCGGTCATTCTTGTGGGCAAATTTTGTCTTCAAACTTTGTCATCAAAGTCTGGCATTCTCTGGATTTATGGTGCTTTCAAGACTACTGGAAGTTCTGAAAAAAACAAAGTCGAATCATGATGTAGGTGATCTTCAGGTTTGAGCTCTAGAAAGAGGCCAGAGTTCCCGACTTGGAATTCCGAGTTGGATTTTCCCAGTCAGAGATTGTATTTTTCAGAGTTCACAGTTGTTTTGAAATCACTGGGGTCTTTGATTTCCCATTTCCAAGTTTTTGCTTTTCAACGCTAGCAGTTAGCCACTGATTCCTTCCAAACAACTCATTGTTGAATTTGTGATTTCCAACTCGTTGTGTAATGTTTATGTCCAATGGCCGATGAACACCAATATGTTTTATCTATAATTTCTCTTCATATGCCAAGGATTCAAAAGGAATTGCCAGTAGATTGTCGACGTAATTCATGATGATGACGGCTTGTCTAACCCACTAGCTAAGATTTTGAAAGTATGATGTTCACATGAACATCAATCAAAAATGATTTGACTTCATTTTATCTGTGGCCAACGACCTTAGGCCTTCTTGGATGGGCACTTCTAATGTACATCTACAGCAGCACACAAGGGGCTTGAATTTTCTAGTTCGCCCCATAGATTTTCCGGTGACGTAGTGTCCCCATGAGTGACAGAACACTGAGCCAATCACGGCGCAACTAGAGAACATTACCAACCCCTATTTTCCGCTGGCTGCCCCCCCCCCCCACAAAAAGCACAGGTGGACTTGTTAAAGTACTGCTGTGCGGTTTGTTGCTAATGTTACTTTGCTACCTGTCAACTTTACATTTTTTCATTACCGTTTTATATATTTTTTTTTTCCCTCGCTCAACTTTTTTCATTAAACTTTTTCACCCTGGACGCTTTATCTGGACATGGTTCTACAGGACCTCCACCAGCCGAAGCTAAGTAGTAACATTAACATTATGCCTTCTAATTGCAGTCGCTGTACTCATAATATACAGGAGAACGATCGCCTTATGGTGAGGATAGCCGTGCTGCAAGCCCAGCTTCAGACGCAATCGTTAGGCAAGGGTAATTTAAGTGTAGGAAAGGATGGAACTATCTGTACCAATAAGTACAGATAGTAGTATAAATCCCCTCGCGCAGTCCCCGCAGCCGAACAATTTTCTCATGGCTTCTGGAAGGAAATGTTGTAGGAATGGTCTCTGGTCTCTCCTCCAACACTTATGGGGTCTGAGACGCCGAAGTCTCCCACCATTAGCTCTGACAAATTGAAAACCCTAGTCATTGGCGACTCCATTACCCGCAGTATTAGACATAAATATAATCATCCAGGGATCATACACTGTTTACCAGGGGACAGGGCTACCGACGTTAAGGCTAATCTGAAGATGGTGCTGGCTGAAGCTAAAACTGCTGAGTGTAGAGAGTATAGAGATATTGTTATCCACGTCGGCACCAACGATGTTAGGATGAAACAGTCAGAGATCACCAAGCGCAACATAGCTTCAGCGTGTAAATCAGCTAGAAAGATGTGTTGGCATCGAGTAATTGTCTCTGGCCCCCTCCCAGTTAGGGGGAGTGATGAGCTCTACAGCAGAGTCTCTCAACTCAATCGCTGGTTGAAAACTGTTTTCTGCCCCTCCCAAAGGATAGAATTTGTACATAATTGGCCCTCTTTCTGGGACTCACGCTCAAACAGGACCAAGCCTGGCCAGCTCAGAGGAGTGACGAACTCCCTCCTAGCTGGAGGGGTGCTCTCATCTTATCTATGAACATAGACAGGGCTCTAACTTCTCTAGCTCCGCAATGAGATAGGGTGCAGGCCAGGCAGCAGGCTGTTAGCCAGCTATCACCATTGAGACTGTGTCTGTGCCTCGATCTAGGTTGGGCAAAACTAAACATGGCATTGTTCGCCTTAGCAATCTCACTGGAATAAAGACCTCCCCCATTCCTGTCATTATTGAAAGAGATTGTGATATCTCACATCTCAAAATAGGGCTACTTAATGTTAGATCCCTCACTTCCAATACAGTTATAGTCAATTAACTAATCACTGATCATAATCTTGATGTGATTGGCCTGACGGAAATATGGTTTAAGCCTGAGGAATTTACTGTGTTAAATGAGGCCTCTCCTCCTCGTTATACTAGTGACCATAACCTTGTGCATCCCACAAAAGTGCATGTGTTGCTAACATTTACGATAGCAAATTTCAATTTACCCCCCCCAAAATGATTGTGTTTTCATCTTTTGAGCTTCTAGTCATGAAATCTATGCAGCCTACTCAATCACTTTTTATAGATACTGTTTACAGGCCTCCTGGTCCGTATACAGTGTTCCTCACTGAGTTCCCTGAATTCCTATCGGACCTTGTAGTCATGACAGATAATATTAAAATATTTGGTGACTTTAATATTCACATGGAAAAGTCCACAGACCCACTCCAAAAGGCTTTCGGAACCATCATCGACTCAGTGGGTTTTGTCCAACATGTCTCCGGACCTCCTCCCTGACATAGTCATACTCTGGACCTAGTTTTGTCCCGTGGAATAAATATTGTGGATCTTACTGTTTTTCATCATAATCCTGGACTATCGGACCACCATTTTATTACGTTTGCAATCGCAACAAATAATCTGCTCAGACTCCAACCAAGGACCATTAAAAGTCGTGCTATAAATTCTCGGACAACCCAAAGATTCCTTGATGCCCTTCAAGACTCCCTCCACCTACCCAAGGATGTCAGAGTACAAAAATAGGTTACCCACTTAACTGAGGAACTACATTTAACCTTGCGTAATACCCTAGATGCAGTCACACCCTTAAAAACAAAAAACATTTGTCATAAAAATCTAGCTCCCTGGTATAGCTCCCTAGAAAATACAAGCTTCCAGAAAATTGGAACGGAAATGGCGTTACACCAAACTGGAAGTCTTCCGACTAGCTTGGAAGGACAGTACCGTACAGTATCGAAGAGCCCTCATGGCTGCTCAAGGGAGACACTCAAGTTCTTTTATACTATATCTCTTGACACATCGATGAAAATAGTCATGGCCTCTAAACCTTCAAGCTGCATACTGGACCATATTCCAACTAAACTACTGAAAGAGCTGCTTCCTGTGCTTGGCCATTCTATGTTGAACATAATAAACGGCTCCCTATCCACCGGATGTGTACCAAAGTCACTAAAAGTGGCAGTAATAAAGCCTCTCTTGAAAAATCCAAACCTTAGCCCAGAAAATATAAAAAACTATCGGCCTATATCGAATCTTCCATTCATCTCAAACATTTTGCGCAGCAACTCACTGCCTTCCTGAAGACAAACAATATATACAAAATGCTTCAGTCTGGTTTTAGACCCCATCATAAGACTGAGACTGCAGTCGTGAAGGTGGTAAATTACCTTTTAATGGCGTCAGACCAAGGCTCTGCATCTGTCCTCGTGCTCCTAGACTTTAGTGTTGCTTTTGATACCATCGATCACCACATTCTTTTGGAGAGATTGGAAACCCAAATTGGTCTACACGGACAAGTTCTGGCGTGGTTTAGATCTTATCTGTCAGAAAGATATGTTTGTCTCTGTGGATAGTTTGTCCTCTGACAAATCAACTGTACATTTCTGTGTTCCTCAAGGTTTTTTTTAGGACCACTATTGTTTTCACTATATATTTAACCTCTTGGTGATGTCATTCGGAAACATAATGTTAACTTTCACTACTATGCGGACGATACACAGCTGCAGATTTCGATGAAACATGGTGAAGCCCCAAAATTGCCCTACCTTGAAGCCTGTGTTTCAGACATAAGGAAGTGGATGGTGGCAAATGTTTTCTTTTAAACTCGGACAAAATAGGGATGCTAGTTCTAGGTCCCAAGAAACAAAGAGATCTTCTGTTGGATCTGACAATTTATCTTGATGGTTGAACAGTCGTCTCAAACAAAACTGTGAAGGACCTCGGTGTTACTCTGGATCCTGATCTCTCTTTTGACGAAGGACAGCTTTTTTCCATCTATGTAATATTGCAAAAAATCAGAAACTTTTTTTCCAAAAATGTTGCAGAAAAATGCTTTTGTCACTTCTAGACTAGACTACTGCAATGCTCTACTTTCCGGCTACCCGGATAAAACACTAAATACATTTCAGTTAGTGTTAAACACGGCTGCTAGAATCTTGACTAGAACCAAAATAAATGATCATATTACTCCAGTGCTAGCCTCTGGCTTCCTGTTAAGGCTAGGGCTGATTTCAAGGTTTTACTGCTAACCTACAAAACATTACATGGGCTTACATGGGCTTGCTCCTACCTATCTTTCCGATTTGGTCCTGCCGTACATACGTACAGTACACGTACGTCACAAGATGCAGGCCTCATTATTGTTCCTAGAATTTCTAAGCAAACAGCTGGAGGCAGGGCTTTCTCCTATAGAGCTCAATTTTTGTGGAATGGTCTGCCGATCCATGTGAGAGACGCAGACTCGATCTCGACCTTTAAGTATGTCTTGAAGACTCACCTCTTCAGTAGGTCCTATGAGGGAGTGTAGTCTGGCCCAGGGGTGTGAAGGTTAACGGATAGGCACTGGAGCGACAAATCGCCCTTGCTGTCTCTGCCTGGTCAGTTCCCCTCTCTCCACTGGGATTCTCTGCCTCTAACCCTATTACGGGGGCTGAGTCACTGGCTTACTGGTGCTCTTCCATGCCGTCCCTAGGAGGGGTGCATCACTTGAGTGGGTTGAGTCACTGACGTGATCTTCCTGTCCGGGTTGGTGCCCCCCTCAAGTTCATGCCATGGGGGAGATCTTTGTGGGCTATACTTGGCCTTGTCTCAGGGTAGTAAGTTGGTGGTTGAAGATATCCCTCTAGTGCTTTGGCAAAGTGGGTGGGGTTATATCCTACTTGGTTGGCCCTGTCCGGGGGTATCTTCGGACGGGGCCACAGTGTCTCCCGACCCCTCTTGTCTCAGCCACCAGCACTTATGCTGCAGTCGTTTATGTGTCGGGGGGCTAGGGTCAGTCTGTTATATCTGGAGTATTTCTCCTGTCTTATCCGGTGTCCCGTGTGAATTTAAGTATGCCTCCTCTAATTCTATCCTCTCTCTCTCTCTCTTTCTCTCTTTCTCTCTTTCTTTATTTTCTCGGAGAACCTGAGCCTAGGACCATGCCTCAGGACTACCTGGCCTGATGACTCCTTGCTGTCCCCAGTCCACCTGGTCGTGCTGCTGCTCCAGTTTCAACTGTTCTGCCTGCGGCTATGGAACCCTGACCTTTTCACCGGACGTGCTACCTTGTCATGGACCTGCTATTTTTCACTCTCTCTCTCTCTCTACCGCACCTGCTGTCTCTAACTCTGAATGATCGGCTATGTAAAGCCAACTGACATTTACTCCTGAGGTGCTGATCTGTTGCACCCTGTGATTATTATGATTTGACCCTGCTGGTCATCTATGAATGTTTGAACATCTTGGCCATGTTCTGTTATAATCTCCACCTGGGACAGCCAGAAGAGGACTGGCCCCCCCTCAGAGTCTGGTTCCTCTCTACCCGGCATAGCCAGAAGAGGACTGGCCCCCCCTCAGAGCCTGGTTCCTCTCTACCCGGCACAGCCAGAAGAGGACTGGCCACCCCTCAGAGCCTGGTTCCTCTCTAGGTTTCTTCCTAGGTTCCTTCCTTTCTTTGTTTTCATAGCCACCATGCTTCTACATTTGCATTTCTTGCTGTTTGGGGTTTTAGGCTTGGTTTCTGTATAGCACTTTGTGACATCTGCTGATGTTAAAAGGGCTTTATAAATACATTTGATTGATTGATTGATTGATTGATTGATTGATTGATTGATTGATTGATTGATTGATTGATTGATTGACTGAGCTAGGCTGTAACACCTACATTTTGGAGCTGCCTTACTCAAAAAAGCAACAAAAAAAATATGTGTATGCGGCTTTACTGATATGTGACATGTATTAATGCCAAAATAATATGCAGGTGGTGCTCTGCTCCACCTGCCCTGAATGACGGGTCGACACTGGACGCAGGCAGTATCGGAGCATCAAGTAAAAACTGACCAATAGCTTCTACCCCCACACAATCAGGCTGCTGAATAGCCACCTCTAGGCAGCTACCCCCCCCCCCCAGAGTTGCAAATATGTACAGTACCAGTCAAAATTTGGACACACCTACTCATTCAAGGGTTTTTCTTTATTTTTACTATTTAGAATACGTAGAATAATAGTGAAGACATCAAAACTATGAAATAACACACATGGAATAATGTAGTATATACGGTGCCTTCGGAAAGTATTCAGACCCCTTCACTTTTTCCACATTTTGTTACGTTACAGCCTATTTCTAAAATTGATTAAATAAAAAAATGTCCTCAGCAATCTACACGTATAATGACAAAGCGAAAAAAGGTAATTTTGATTTTTTTTTGCAAATGTATAAAAAAACTAAAACAGAAATACCTTATTTACATAAGTAATCAGTCCCTTTGCTATGAGACTCGAAATTGAGCTCAGGTGCATCCTGTTTTCAGTGATCATCCTTAAAATGTTTCTACAACTTGATTGGAGTCCACCTGTGGTAAATTCTACAGATTGGACATGATTTGGAAAGACACACGCTCTATATAAGGTCCCACAGTTGACAGTGCATGTCAGAGCAAAAACCAAGCCATGACGTCCAAGGAATTGTCTGTAGAGCTCTGAGACAGGATTGTGGCGAGGCACAGATCTGGCGAATTGTACCAAAACATTTATGCAGCATTGAAGGTCCCCAAGACAACAGTGGCCTCCATCATTCTTAAATGGAAGAAGTTTGAATCCCCCAAGACTTTTCCTGGAGCTGGGTGCCCAGCCATAGTGAGCAATCAGGGGAGAAGGGCCTTGGTCAGGGAGGTGACCAAGAACCAACCCGATGATCATTCTGACAGAGCTCTAGAGTTTCTCTGTGGAGATGGGAGAACTTTCCAGAAGGACTACCATCTCTGCAGCACTCCACCAACCAGGCCTTTATGGTAGAGTGGCTAGATGAAAGCCACTACTTAGTAAAAGACAAATGACAGCCCACTTGGAGTTTGCCATAAGGCAGCTAAAGACTCTCAGACCATGAGAAACAAAATTCTCTGGTCTGATGAAACCAAGATTAAACTCTTTGGCATGGAGAGACCTGAAAATAGCTGTGCAGAAGCGCTCCCCATCCAACCTGACAGAACTTGAGATACACCCAAAATACAGGTGTGGCAAGCTTGTAGCGTTACACCCAAGAAGACTCAAGGCTGTAATTGCTGCCATAGTTCCTTACATAAAGTACTGAGTAAAGGGTCTGAATACTTATGTAAATTTAATATTTCTGTTTTTTTTATTCTTAATAAATTTGCAAAAATGTCTAAAAACCTGTTTTTGCTTTGTCATTATAGGGTACAATGTGTAGATTGATGAGGAAAGAAAACAATTTAATCAATTTTAGAATAGGGCTGTAACGTAACAAAAATGTGGAAAAAGTCAAGGGGTCTGAATACTTTCCGAATCAACTGTATTATTACTTGTATTAATTGTTTCATCCACTTTCCCCTCTTCTGCTCCACCTATGGACATCCCCCTCTGAGACGTTCTGTCATCCATCTGTTGGAGCTCGGAGCTTAAGAATTTCACTGTACCCTGTGCATGTGACTAATAAAGTCATCAAAATCTATCTAAATCTAAAGATGAACGGCAATTAATTAATAATAGACTTCATGAGTTTATTTGGAGCCGACATTATGAGTAGTGGGATTGATAGATTCAATACAATGGGCTAGAAGACAAGATTAGAAATGTATAGAGCAGGAAAGTACAAAGGAAAGTGTGTCGAAACAAGAGAAATGGAAATAGGTGAAGTGTGTGAGGGTGAACTCAATAGAAAGGAGTGCTGCTAATCCCTATTGCTTTAACATTAATACCTAATGCGTTCTGGGAAGACGACAAGTCATTGGACACGGCTGCTGGCTAAACCACAACTTTAGAAGGTAAGGCTTCTGACAAACATGTAGGGAAGAGTGGGGTAAGTTGAGCCGAGGGGGTAAGTTGAGCCACCATTGTTTCTAGAAAACCATACACAAAATGTAGCATTTTAACACATTTTTAGGAAGAGGTCATCATTTCATGGAGTCTGTGAAAGAAGAAACCACATGGAAAAAGTTAAGCAAGTTAGATACAAAAAACTGATTTTCACCAAGTGAAATTAATATATTGTGTTAGAGGTTTCATGATGCTTGTATCTAAACCAAAGTAGATCATTTTAAGATTGTTCTATATGTCAGTTGAGGTCTCTATAAGCTTCAATATGAGGTCCTAAAACTTGCATGAAAATGCATCCTTTAGCTGTTGGCTAATATAGTCAAAATGTTTGCCTTGGGGTAAGTTGAGCCAATTGCCATGGGGTAAATTGAGCCAATGGTTGAGCCAAAGGGAAGTTAAGTTAATTGAAGTTTTTTCTTCCCAGGTGTAATGCAAGGCATTATCACTGGGATATGAGGTAACAACAGGGCCTAGCCCATGTTAAAGTGTTTTAAAGAGTAAAAAGTGCTTGTTAGGTGTTAAGCCATGTTAAAATATTCTTAACAGGATTAAGAATTATGTTTAATTATGTTTAGGAAGTAAAGATAGACATGGTTTTATCAAGGTAGTGGTAATATTTCATTCAGTACAGAAATTTGTAGGCAGCTCAACTTATCGCATACCCGGGGTATGTTGTGCCAAGAGGTCAATTTTTTGGGGACAACCTATGTTTTCAAAACTGTAATGTTTACATTAATTCTGATTATATCCAGGGATACACAACATCCTGAAATATATGTATTTTATACAGGGGCGGAAATTCCAGGGGGGACGGGGGGGACACGACCCCCCCATCCTGGGAAAAATATGATTTGTCCCCCCCCAATATATCACTGTAAACATAACTATGTAATTTAAATAATATTAATAATACGCAATGAAAGCAATTGTGCTGATTATAGACACTTAATAACGCGTTTTTAAGTTTCAAAAGATTGCGACCCCCCCCCCCCCCACCCTTTGCCTCACAATGGTTTGATCCACTGCCAGTTCCTTAGTTGTCAAGGTAACAGAGTGTTCGTATCTACTGTCTGAAAGGCACTCAATGCACGTAACTGACGTGAGGTTAATCCAGTCAATCCCGCCAGGGTTCACACACACACTAGCTGAATATGCAGAGCTAGCGCGCAAATATTAACTATTATGCTAGCTAGTACCTATTCCATTTATGTGGCGTCGTCAAAGATGGAATCTTTGCTATCGTCAATTTATTCCAAGATCAGCATGCATGTAAATTAGTGCTTCAAAGTCCCTGTGATAAAGGTTAGCGATAAACTGAACAGAACTACACTTTCTTCTACCATGGTCTAAAATATATTTAATGGTCTCGTTGCAAAAGCTAAATTGTCGCAAGGGAACTTTTATTTATTTAATTTATTTCACCTTTATTTAACCCGGGTAGCAAAGATTGTAGCAAACACCACTGAAACGGAATTGGTGCTCGCTAGCTTTGCAAATTCAGCTATTGTTGGAAGCCAGCCAATATGAAACAAACGATTAAAATGACAAAAGGTTGCAGCATATGTTGTGTAAATGGTGAACTCATACAGCTGTCAACTCTTGTCACTGCAATTCGTTTCACATTTGCTAAGCTACCTTTTAGATCGAAGCCCATATAGAATGATAGAAGATAAGATGATAGAAGCCCATCTCCTACTGTAAATAACCTACACACTGTGTGTGTGTGTAGCCAGCCAGGTAGAAAAATGGCAGAAAAAAGACGGACATCAGAGTATTTTTCAGTACACCAAAACGCAAAGTAAGAACCCTAGTAGCCTAATATCTCAGACTAGTTGATAAAATGTTCATAAGAAAGAAGTGAAATGCTAATGGAAATGTTTCACAATGATGTCATTAGGCAGAGCAGGCAACAGATGGCACACAGACAGCAGAGTTGGGGACAGATAGGCAGGGACAGACTGGCAGAGACAGGGAGTCTCAGATTAGTTTGTTGAGTCTTTGTTTGGCAACATTATGAAAGGTTCTCAATTTGTTTTACTTGTAAAATAGGAACATAATTGGAAAATGCCATGGATACCCCCACTCTCAACTTAAACTGGTGACTGAACTAAGATTTGTTAAAGGCAATGGTATTGCTGTTGTGATTAGTTGTGTAGTTTTGGGTACCGGTAGTTAGGAGTACGGCAAACACCTTATTTCTTTGGTTCCTCAATATACATTTACCATATTAAACGTAGGCTATGTGTTACAGCACTACTTTTGGTGTCCCCCTCAGGAATTGCTCTTGAGAAAATTTCATGTAATTGTCCCCTCCAAAGTTGATATCAGATTTTCGCCCCTGATTGTATATATCTTTATTAGAAACAATACTATATTTCCCTTGACGGAGTGATACTGAATGTAAAAAATGGCTCAACTTACCCCACTCACCCCTACAGGGTCCCTTCAAAACATACTCTACCAGAGCTGACACACTGGGCTTTGGTGAATTCTGTATTTTTCCATATCTGCATCCCAAATACCAGCCTATTCATGGAAATGAACAGAACTGCAATTGATCATTCATTGAGGTTTTATTGAAAAAAGAACAATATAATAAATCGCATGTACAATAATAATAACAATAATATTATGAATAATATAAAAATCTGTACATTCCGTTGTTCTCAGTACAACTGGAAGACTCTGATACAAAATGACTGAAACAGGGAGGGCGGGGGTCTCTGTACAACAAAAATAACATTCTAGCCTAACGTCCTTTAGCCGTTGATTCAAAATAAAAGAAATAGGAGATAGATTTGCCATAATGCAAACTCGACAGGCTTTCAATACACCTTATTAACATGCCTGGGATACAGTACTGTTGGCTTATTAAACCATGTTTTCCAATCCAAGATTCCCTAGTAAAACAACAAACAACTTATAATGAAATATTAAATAATATTTGATAACAAGGCATGGCAATCCATAGACCTACTCTGGATATAAATATGAATGCATGAACAGCAAAGATAGGGTATGTCAGAGGGGCATATGTACTGTATTTTATTCTCTCCTTATTTAAAGAGTCTATAGGTGAAGATGTGCTCTTTTTGTGATGGCAGAATAGTGGACGATTGTAAAGTACTAAGAAAGAAAATGTATGTTTTGTTGTTTTACTTAAAAATGATTTTGAACTAAAAAAAGGAAAGTATTGTAACACTGTTATGTTCTGAGCATGTGCTTAAAGCCTTCTCGCCTTAACAACATGTTACTGGTCAAGTCTAGGGCCTAGAACCTGACATATATGTTTAGCTTTGAATATGAAAACAATGGTAAAACTTTACCGAAGCCCTGGCATCATAATAGCCATTTAACTGTGTCTATCATGACTGTTACCACGGTGATATTGATTAAGTATTATGTTGAATGAGTTCCAATTAAGATCCAGCAACATCTATAAAATGATAACAAATGTATACACGTGTTAGAAAATAAATATTTTGTCTTCATTTTTTTTTATTTACTTCAAAAATACTCTACTTCTACCACTTATAACAAATGGATGAGACACATAATTATAATAATAATAATTATATTTGGCATCTTCTGTTACCAAACCCTACAAAATGCAACAACGTAGCAGCACTTTTTAAGAACATTCGTATGCTAATTTTCCCTCCCTCCTTTGTCTTGTTGGTGTTGTTTGTTCAGTTCTGCTTCACTTTTGAATACTAATAACACCCTGCTAATTTCCTTCAAACAAAACAGGCATGTTTCTATTGATTTGACCAGCATTGAACGACCCTTTAATGTATGTTATGTTGTACGTCTGTTATGAGACCGGCTCATTACCAACAGTACAAACAACATGACCATATCTGCTTTGGATACGTACAGTATGGATGAATGCTAATAGTTCAGATACATTTATCTAATTGATCATTTGAAAGGCTTTGTTGCACTACTTTACAATGGTTGCATAGTATGTTTTCTCCAATAGTATGAATTTCTCTCTACATTGAGCTACATTTCCTTGGATGTAATTCACCAAAGATCACCAGTTCACTGCAACATGATGGTCTATTCAAAGGCTAAAACAGTTTGCATCCACTGGGAAATTGGTGAGAAATTCCAATCTCAGCAAAAGGAGAAAAAAAAGGTTTCATTACAAGGCTGTACTGCATCTTTAATTGTTTGGATTAACATTCCAAAACGTTCGAGTACTTTGGAGCTGGGTGCCCAGGATCAATTCAAAGTGCAAATTAGCAAAATCAAAATAATATTTGGTTTTCACAGAGCATAACTTTCTAAATGTCTGTGTTACTCTATGGGTAGGCATCTTTGCATGTTTTTCCCCTAGTTTCTCTGAAACGAGAAAGTAGAGAATTTGCTTATAGCAGCATTTGTTTTATATACTAAAAGGCAGATAATAGAAATAAAACTATTGTTCTCATCTTCTTCATGATTTGCTGGACAGATAAACAGAGAGACATGCCTGCTACTTTCAAGTCATCGTAGCTAACACCCATTCCAATATGTTATACAGATGCACATTCCTTTCTATACATAGATGCTAAAGTGATACATACATTACATTTTCTTGTGGGAACCTTTTTCAATAACGTTTTCCTTCCTATATGCACGTGTTTCATAGTGCTGTGCTTGCTGTAAAATGCAATTACATTGTTTAATAAAAGTTACAAGTCCCCAGCTATCCCCTTCCCACAGCAGTACCGTCGGCATGAACCTATCCTTCACCCAAGGCCCAGCTCAGCTCAATGTCCTTTACCCAAGGCCCAGCTCACCTCAATGTCCTTTACCCAATGTCCAGCTCAGCTCAATGTGATTTACACTAGGCCCAGCTCAGCTCAATGTGCCGTTTATAACAACTAGATGGGATTCTAGAATCAGAATCTTCTTCTCTGTGAGATGGTCTGCAGTCTCTGCACAGTCATATTTCAGATTCTCGTCTCAGGGGCCTGGACTCTAGTGGCACAGTGGCCTGGTGATGCTCTGAGTCTGACATATTGTCTGTCTGGGTTACATCTGGGCCCACGCTACCCCCGTTCCCCTCGTCCATCTCCTCTTTGTTAGTCAGCGCCACCTCGTTCTCGTAACAGAAGGAGTTGGAGCTGGACAGGATGTATTTTTTCTCGGCCAGGTCTCTGGCGCTGCACAGCGGGGTGCTGGGAACCTCGTAAGTCTTATGAAAACGAGAGTAGTCCACCTTGTAGTAGCTCTTCTCCTCGAAGAGCACCGGCTCGAAGCGGTGGCCCCACAGGATCTCGCTGGCCAGGTAGGAGCTGCGGCACTGGGTGGTCATGGCCGTGGCCTCCACCATCCCTTCCAGGATCACCACAATCTCGAACTCGGACGTCTCCAGCTCTTGCTTGCTCATGTTATAGAATGGGCTGTCCTCGTCGATCTCGTGGACAATGGTGATGGGCGACACCAGGAAGATACGGTCGACTCCGCTGTCGAAGCCCACATCAATGTCCATCTGGTCCAGAGGGATGAACTCCCCCTCTGCCGTGGTGCGCGACTTGAGGAGGTGGGCACGCACATGGGCCTCCACCAGGTGGCTTTTCCTCAGGTTGCCCACGCGCCACATCAGACACAGCTTGTTGTCCCTCATGGCCACTGTAGCGTTGTGGCTGAACACCAGCGTCTCATTCCTCTTCTTGGGCTTGGCCATCTTGGCCATGACGGCACCGATGATGAAGGCGTCGATAATGCAGCCCACAATGCTCTGGAAGACCACCATGAAGACCGCCACCGGACACTCGTCGGTGACGTAGCGGTAGCCGTAGCCGATGGTGGTCTGGGTCTCGATGGAAAACAGGAAGGCTGCAGTGAAACTGCTCACGTTGGAGACGCACTTCTGGGAGTCGTTCTCCAAGTCCCCGTGGAAGATGGCGACCAGCCAGAAGACGCAGCCGAAGAACAGCCACGACAGGAGGAAGGCAAGGCAGAAGATGACAAACATCCACCGCCAGCGGATGTCTACGCATGTCGTGAAGATGTCGGCGAGGTAACGCTGGCCTTTCTCGGACACATTGATGAACTGCACATTGCAGTGACCGTCCTTCTTGACGAAGCGGCTCTGGGGCTGGTGCCGCGTGTGCACCTTGCCCTTGCCATTCCCATACCCGTTGGGCACTGCCACGGTGGCCAACTTCATACCGTGCTCCTCGGTTGACACAATACTGTAGCGGTTGGCTCGCACACTTCCCATCACCTCGTTCTGGTGGGAGGGCTGTAGCGCTGCTTCTACCTTGGAAAACAGTCTGAGTTTCTTGAAAAAGCGTTGGAGAAACAGTTTTGAAACACTAACGGGACCAACTCAAGCAGAAAATGGGGTGGTGGAGTGAGGCGGACGGAGGAAAGGAAGGAGAAGGAGACAAAGCCTCTCTCTCGGTCCTCGACGGCCTCTAGCTTGACTGCAACCAGGGAGAGGTCCTTGGGGTTGAGTAGTGCTCTCTCATCAGGCGGCCGGACCTCACCAACGACGTATGCTGAGGGAAAAAGAGAGAGAAAGGTTTTAGACTCGCTGATGAGTCATGATACATGAAATACCACCAACTGTCATGAATGATTATTTCAATATCCAATCGATTACTCTGTCGTGTGTGAAGCCGGAGAAAACAATCAAATACTGTATACCCAAGGGCAAGAACAAGCGCGTCTCCTCATGCCAACAATATTTCATTCAGTTACGACAACAGTCATATTTAACCCCTATCCTGGCTTCTCCACTCTCTACTGAGAGAGGTCAGGGAGCAATGGGAGCGATGTCGCCCCCCCCCCCAGCCGGACCGTTACTGTTTCAAAGAAAACAGTACATTTCTTGCAACATGGAAGAGGAAATAACAGTCGTGTTAAAGCAGCAAATGAACGATTGCCTTCAGTTTAATACTCCTTTACATGTAGACCCGTCACTTCCACTCTGTGACAACGGTCTTACTGTCTGTCACACCAGCCTGTTTGTCAAATTGCACGGTGCGTGAACCAACCCTACTGCCTCATATACCCACTGGTGCGTTCTTAATACCCCTTTTCACATACCTTGCTAATCACAACCTTGGAAAGATGGAAAATGTTTTGTTGCTTGAATGTAAGCTACGGTACCACATCACTTGGCCAACCGACCAAACGGGTTCTTTTCTTTGAATGTCACTTATTAGGGTTCTGGAAATGTTCTAAGGCTCAAGCATGGTGTTTTCAGGTTGTAATGAGCTACTTTAATGGGGGTGTCAATTGTACAGAAATAACAGTTATTCCATTTTCTGTGTGACCTACATGCATAGAAACATACTGCATGTATATTACACTGAACTGAGTTACAGTTCATATTAGGAAATCAGTCAATGTAAATGAATGAAATGTGCCGTAATCTATGGATTTCACATGACCGAGCAGGGCCGCAGCCATGGGTTGGCCTGGCTCCAATCAGAATGAGTTTTTGCCAACAAAAGGGCTTTATTACAGACAGAAATACTCCTCAGTTTCATCAGCTGTCTGGGTGGCTGGTCTCAGATGATCCTGCTGGTAAAGAAGCTGGATGTGGAGGTCCTGGGCTGGTGTGGTTACACGTGGTCGGCGGTTGTGAGGTCGGTTGGACGTTCTGCCAAATTCTCGAAAATGACATTGGAGGCGGCTTAAGATAGAGAAATCAACATTCAATTCCCTGGCAACAGTTCTGGGTGACATTCCTGCAGTCAGCATGCCAATTGCATGCTCCCTCAAAACTTGAGACATCTATGGCAGTGTGTTGTGTGACAAAACTGCACATTTTAGAGTGGCCTTGTATTGTCCCTGGCACAAGGTGCACCTGTGTAATGATCATGCTGTTTAATCAGCTTCTTGATATGCCACACCTGTCAGGTGGATGGATTATCTTGGCAAAGGAGAAATACTCACTAACAAGGATGTAAATAGAGAAATAAGCTTTTTGTGTATATGGAACCTTTTGGAGATCTTTTATTTCAGCTCATGAACCTCTCGTTCTCTCAAACCTAGAATTAGTGAACATAAAAGTTTAATCAGGAGAAACGACAGGGATTTTCCAGTCGCAGTACATTTTAATGACCTAAAGCATGACATTTCTACCTTTAGATTTTGTGGCGTAGAGAAAGTTAAGATATCAGACAGGGGAGGTGATTTAATAATACTCTGAGTAAAAGAGAATGTTTTGGGATTTTAATGATGAAATGCCTATGTATGTTGTGAATTTGAACATGAATTATGTCTCTATTTAAGATTACTCTGATGTTTTTCGTACGATGTATCCAATGATAAATGAAAACTTGCTCGGTAGGTCTATGTCCTCATTGTGGTTTTACAGACGTGTTTAATACATCTTATTTACACACTTTATTTGAATATTTATGATATGCATATTATTAGATTTGGTAGCACTTACTTGTTTTTCCTTCACCTCCAACCCTTTCCATGCGTGGAACGTACGTGGGTGGAGCTAGGTCTACATAAGGGTGCTAATTTAAAAAAATTCACAAAAGCTCTGACGAAAGCTGTGAGGCCGATACGTAAGCTTATTAAAGATCAGGGATACTATCAAGAGCAGTGTGCGGTTTCCTTTTTCATTCATTTCAGCTCATGAAGCATTGGACCAACGCTTTACATGTTGCGTTGATATGTTTGTTCAGTATTATATAATGTGCTGAAATGAATATGAAACATACATCTTTTTTTTTTTTAACTGGGGGAAATGTGAACATAAGTGTACACAGGCCCTCTCTTTCTCTCTTCTCTCTCTATCTTCCTCTCTCTCTCTCTCTCTCTCTATCTTCCCCCCTCTCTCTCTCTCTCTCTATCTTCCCCCCTCTCTCTCTCTCTCTATATATATTCCCCTCTCTCTCTCTCTATATATATTCCCCTCTCTCTCTCTCTCTCTCTCTCTCTCTCTCTCTCTCTCTCTCTCTCTCTCTCTCTCTCTCTCTCTCTCTCTCTCTCTCTCTCTCTCTCTCTCTCTCTCTCTCTCTCTCTCTCTCTCTCTCTCTCTCTCTCTCTCTCTCTCTCTCTCTCTCTCTCTCTCTCTCTCTCTCTCTCTCTCTCTCTCTCTCTCTCTCTCTCTCTCTCTCTCTCTCTGGGTGTACTTGAGTACAGCAGCATAGCTTGTTGACTCACAGAGTCCTCTGGGACTTCATATTCTCTCAGCAGCATAATGGCTGTCCTGTGAGGATTCTGTCTCTGGCACTACAGAAACACCACTCATTAGAGAGAGCCCTGCCTGCCTGTGTCTGAAGTGTTATACATGTTCTAGACCCCGCTGTCCTAGCAACCAACCATGGTTGCAATGAACACTGTGAACTCTTCTGTTATGTTTTTTGGGGGGGATTGTTTAAAAAATACTTTTAGGAGATTTGGTGATATGAGAGTCAGTGATTTATTTGTGTTCTTTAACATGTAAAGGTGAAGAAATAGCTTTTCTTAATGTCCTTTAACATTAAAAGGATAAGATATAGCTTTTCTTCTTGCTCCCTTGCAAAACTGAAATCACCAAATATAATGATTTTGACTCGTGAAACATGAATAGATATGAGTAGACTACAGTCTCTGTTAAGTCCATTTACAAACATTTCTCTAGTATGTAGACTGCCTTCAGATATTTCCCTTCATGTTTGTAAATATAGTTTATAGAGTGATATCTGCAGTATCAGCTCCTTTGTCCTTAACTGTCTCTAGCATGTTGGTGGTGAGTAGAGTCAGGAGGAACTCTGTCATCAAACATGGGCACTATTTGGGGAATTCTGGATTGTTGACAGTAATTACTAATTAGACATGCAAAGTCAGTCTGCATCTCAACCTCTCCTCAATCAACACCAGTTAGGATGACTGTGCAGTTTACACAGTACATGATTAATATGAGCTTTACCCGCCAACTAAATAAGTATCTTTCCAACTTGTTCTAGTCTGTTTTCTGACAGAGTGACGTGAATAGAAATTGATATGGCTATGTTTTCTTTTCTTTTGGGGGTTGAGAGGACACTTAATGGAAAATGATTACAGACATGTTGAATTTTGTATTGTCTTTTAGTAACATCAATAGATGCTATTTTCCCATCTGTTGCTATGACACCATGATAACAGAATGGAAAAGCATGACTGTTTATTGTTCTGTTATAGCCCCTTTTTTGATCAGTGGGATAATTAGTACTGCTGGACTGGCCTAATCTGAGAGGTGTATATATTCGGTGCCAATATTCACACGGTGGAAACAATGTCATGGTTGAAGTATCCTGCAGAAACATAACTTACAGAATGTATGGTAACTCCCTGACCCGCTGCCCAACGCACAGTCATTTACGGTCACCTTGAGGATGGTCTTGTCGCAGTTACCTCTGGGCCACACAAAAAAGCTATGTCTCATCTAGGACTACCATTTTAGATGCCCAGTGGAGTCAAAAAAATGTGATTTTCCTGTTTCATATATACATATATTTCCACACTATGAGGCTGGAATAAAACCGTGTGAATTTGTGAAAATTATGATAATGCCGTTTTAGTTTAAGAGCTGCTTGAAAATACATTTCTGTCTGTTTTTGGTGGAATGGAGTTTTGGCCTGCCTGATACATTTGTTAATAGACCAATAAGAAAGAGAGTTCCAAACCTTTCTGCCAATAACAGCTAGTCTTCAGTTTTCTCCTCCCAACTCAAGACCACTCCCAGACAGTCCTAGCTAAATTATTGCTTGTGAAATTGCTCTTTGCAAAGAAGCTATTTTTGTTTATTTTTGATCATTTCAATTGAAAACAATAGCAGTAAGGTACCTAATTGTTACCCAGTAATGATTTGATATTGAGATAAAAACGGTTGCATTGGACCTTTAAAATAGAATGAAGTATGTGGCTCCAGACTCCAAGCAGCACTCGAAATGTAGCACATGCCAACGAGAAATGCGAACAGGTGCGGGCTAAAAAACGGGAACCGACTGAGTGATGCAATCTCTCATACAACGTTCAAACATTCCATCCATACCGTTATAATTGTACATGAATGTACGTTTACATGGAAAAAGATATACGAATAACACTGATTGCATGACAAATTGTAACTTTTGGGATGTTTCAGCCTATGTTTGTGAGCAGTGTATTACAACATAACTGTATGAATCAGCCGACGCATAAACATTACATGTTTTTTGCACTTAAAATGTATTATTATGGATTTAAACAGGTTGATGAAATGATATGCATTAATAAACAATAAAAAGTCCTGCTCTGCAAGCTTCTAGCCACAGTGGGTAAGACTTTGCCTGAAAGACGGCGGGGTGCCTACAGCGCATCCATTCAATGGAGCGACTGTCCAAGTGCAACTGTCCCAATATTCTCAAATATAGATCAAATAAAATAAACAGTAGTCTATGTTATGCTGCATCGTCAACTTCCCCATACGTTTGATACGAATTGCTACAAAGAGGTTGTTAAACCTTACCTGTTGCACATTTATAGACCGGGACAATATCAAAAGTTAGTTGAAATTATATTCCAGAAGATATGTCCGCTGGTAAACACTTTTCAAAGCGTTTGTTTCTGTTTTGTAGTAATGTTGGCTTCTTGTTATGATGACAGCGAGAACTGAAACTCCCTCGTGGCAATGAAATGACTGGTCTTAATAATGTGCTTAGCGAATAGTTCTCCATGGCAATTTAAATAGCGTATGCCGGCATGCTCCGCCTTCTGGACCCGACCCAGCCAATAGTATTACAGAGAGGAAGAACGCGTTGATGTAGGCTGATACATTTACACTGACGTATGAATCCGTGTGAGTGAAAATTCATAGGCTACAAACCGCAAGTAATGTTTTGGGAGACACATGTCAGGGGTTTGGATAGGAGGGTCATGCGTAACAACAAATGGGTTGTTTAGCGGTGCTTATTCATATTGATGATCGATTGTTCGTTTTTGGGTTGCCTGGAGCGGTGGTGTCATATTTTTCTAGTCTAAAAACCCCAAGGGGCAAGGGGACAAGTTATATATTTCAACCTCTCCCCGACCCAGTCTGTAATACCTACATGTTTCAAGTAGACCACCAAATGACTACGACCGTAGCGCTTATATATGTAGCCATGAATTGCTTTGAAAGGCTGGTCATGGCTCACATTGACGCCATCATTCCAGACACACTGGACCCACTCCAATTCGTATACTGCTCCAACGGTTCCTCAGACACCACTTTCTCTATTGCACTCCACACTGCACTCTCCCACCTGGATAAGAGGAACACCTACACTGTAACACATTGCTGTACAGTCGTGGCCAAAAGTTTTGAGAATTTCGCAAATATTACTTTCACAAAGTTTGCTGCTTCAATGTCTTTAGATATTTTTGTCAGATGTTACTATGGAATACTGAAGTGTACTTACAAGCATTTCATAAGTGTCAAAGGCTTTTATAGACAATTACATGAAGTTGATGCAAAGAGTCAATATTTGCAGTGTTGACCCTTCTTTTTCAAGACCTCTGCAATCCGCCCTGGCATGCTGTCAATTAACTTCTGGGCCACATCCTGACTGATGGCAGCCCATTCTTGTATAATCAATGCTTGGAGTTTGTCAGAATTTGTGGGTTTTGTTTGTCCACCCGCCTCTTGAGGATTGGCTACAAGTTCTCAATGGGATTAAGGTCTGGGGAGTTTCCTGGCCATGGACCCAAAATATCGATGTTTTTTTCCCCGAGCCACTTAGTTATCACTTTTGCCTTTTGGCAAGGTGCTCTATCATGCTGGAAAAGTCATTGTTCATCACCAAACTGTTCCTGGATGGTTGGGAGAAGTTCCTCTCAGAGGATGTGTTGGTACCATTCTTTATTCATGGCTGTGTTCTTAGGCAAAATTGTGAGTGAGCCCACTCCCTTGGCTGAGAAGCAACCCCACACATGGTCTCAGGATGCTTTACTGTTGGCATGACACAGGACTGATGGTAGCACTCACCTTGTCTTCTCTGGACAAGCTTTTTTTCTGGATGCCCCAAACAATCGGAAAATGGATTCATCAGAGAAAATGACTTTACCCCAGTCCTCAGCAGTCCAATCCCTGTACCTTTTGCAGAATATCAGTCTGTCCCTGATGTTTTTCTTGGAGAGAAGTGGCTTCTTTGCTGCCCTTCTTGACACCAGGCCATCCTCCAAAAGTCTTTGCCTCACTGTGCGTGCAAATGCACTCACATCTGCCTGCTGCCATTCCTGAGCAAGCTCTGTACTGGTGGTGCCCCGATCCCGCAGCTGAATCAACTTTAGGAGATGGTCCTGGCGCTTGCTGGACTTTCTTGGGCGCACTGAAGCCTTCACAACAATTGAACTGCTCTCCTTGAAGTTCTTGATGATCTGATAAATGGTTGATTGAGGTGCGATCTTACTGGCAACAATATCCTTGCCTGTAAAGCCCTTTTTGTACAAAGCAATGATGACTGCATGTATTTCCTTGCAGGTAACCATGGTTGACAGAGCAAGAACAATGATTCCAAGCACCACCCTCCTTTTGAAGCTTCCAGTCTGTTATTCGAACTCAATCAGCATGACAGAGTGATCTCCAGCCTTGTCCTCGTCAACACACACCTGTGTTAACGAGAGAATCACTGACTTGATATCAGCTGGTCCTTTTGTGGCAGAGCTGAAATGCAGTGTAAATGTTTTTTGGGGATTCAGTTCATTTGCATGGCAAGCAGGGACTTTGCAATTAATTGCAATTCATCTGATCACTCTTCATAACATTCTGGAGTATATGCAAATTGCCATCATACAAACTGAGGCAGCTCACTTTGTTAAAATTAATATTTGTGTCATTCTCAAAACTTTTGGCCACGACTGTACATTTACAGCGAAATGGTTTACAGTCAGTTACTTTATATTACAGTGTAGTACTGTAAAGAGCAATGCATTATGCTGTCTCAACGGCGTTCCGCTACACTGCTGAAAAATGACAGTAAAGTCCTGTATTGCCTGTTTTGCTGTATATTTACAGAAGCATACTGTGCGTTGTGAGAAATGTGGGTGGCGAAAGAATCTCTGGCTCATTAACATATTTCAAGGCATGCCTTGTATAAGGCTATATGTATTGCATTTGTGAGAATGCTGTTCCCCACATAATACAGTACCATACTGTATATTTGTCTTCTACGGTTATTTACTGGCTATTGTGCTGCCAGTAATTTACTGTAATTCATTACCACCAGACAAATACAGTACCATACTGTATTTTGGGAATCTAAAAACCTGTTGTGTAAATCTGCAGTAAATTGCTGGCTATTATGCTGCCAGTAATTAACTGTAATTCAGTACCATCCCACAGCATACAGTACCGCAATCTTTTGTGGATGCACGGTATTGGTGCATCGTTTAACACATACTGAGGCGTCCCTTGTAAGTGGCTACACTTGCACACGTTGGTGAGACTTATGTACCAATTTAAGTGATATGTGGTAGTAGTTCCCTAACAATTAAATGTACTGAACAACAATATAAATGTAATATGTAAAGTGTTGGTCCCATGTTTCATGAGCTGAAATAAAAGATCCCAGAAATTTTCCCGACGCACAAAAAGCGTATTTCTCTCAAATTTTGTGTACAAATGTTTTTACATCCCTGTTAGTGCACATTTCTCCTTTGCCAAGATAATACACCTAACAGGTGTGGCCTATCAAGAAGCTGATTAGACAGGTGCACCTTGTGCTGGAGACAATAAAAGGCCATTCTAAAATGTGCAGTTTTGTCACACAACACAATGCCACAGATGTTTCAAATTTTGAAGGAGTGTGCAATTGGCATGCTGACTGCAGGAATGTCCACCAGAGCTGTTGCCAGTGGGTGGGCCTATGCCCTCCTATGCCCTCCAATGTCATTTTAGGGAATTTGGCAGTACGTCCAACACAACCACAGACTGTGTGTAACCACTCCAGACCAGGACCTCCACATCTGGCTTCTTCACCTGCAGGATCGTCTGAGACCAGCCACCCGGACAGCTGATGAAACTGAGGAGTATTTCTGTTTGTAATAAAGCGCTTTTGTGGGGGAAAAACTCATTCTGATTGGTTGGGCCTGGCTCCCATGGCCCCTGCCCAGTCATGTGAAATCCATAAATTAGGGCCTAATTCATTTATTTCAATTGACTGATTTCCTTATATGAACTGTAACTCAGTAAAATTGTTGAAATGGTTTCATGTTGCATTTATATTTTGGTTTAGTATATATATATATATATATATATATATATGTGTATGTATGTATGTATGTATGTATATATATATATATATATATATATATATATATATATATAGGGGATAGATCTGAGTCGTAGCAAGTCTCAAACCTTTAATGATTGAGTGTTTGTTTAGCCATGTCCTTTTAACCTGTTTTGCTCTGTAATTGCAGCCAGTTTGGAAACCTTAGTTTTGGCCTCTGGGGGTGCTAGTGTTATATTTGTTGCACCCTTTTTGTGAGAATGCTGTACCAATTGACATGATAAGTGATGGTAATACTTCAACAATTGAATGTATGTCGGTAATAGCGCAGAGTGACGGTGGGTCTTAAACCTTTAATGTTTAAATATTAAGCCATGTCGTTTTGTATTTGTAATCACAGTCCATTTGGAAGCCTTTGTTTAGGCCTCTAAATGCAAATACCTTGCAGCTAACCTGCTTGCGGTAATCCAATGTAATTACAGTAAAATACTATAAAAAATACATTGTTACAGTTGCCTTTACTTTCTTACAGTATAATAGGCTAATTGTACAGTATTGTACCATGTCATTGCTTTGCATTTTCTAGTAACTGGTGGCAAGTTACTGTGAATTACAATAATATAATTTTCTCTAGCCAGAGATATGCATTGATATATTCCAACAGTGTTGTGTTACAAGATATGTTGAAAACAATGTATCCTAAACATTTCCAGTAGTGGTTACAGAAACATTTTACTTGCAATGACTGTGGTATGTGGTTTTTATCAATCTTACTGTAGATGAATGCACTGACTCTTAGTCAATCTGGACAAGAGTGTCTGGTAAATGACCAAAGTGTAAAAATGTACATTTGCAAAGCACACTACTGGGTATTATTCTAATGAGCTCCACCCTCAAACCGTTTGTATTTTGATCAAATTTGGTCTTGTTTGGGGGCAAAGGTAATTAGGATCATACCCAGCAGTGTGCTTTGTAAGTGTTCATTTTTACATTTACAGTTTGGTAATTTAGCAGACACTTAATCCAGAGCGACATACAGTACAGTCAGTGAAACTAAGGGAAACAAGAATATACCACAGTCATAGCATGTAAAAATATTATTTTACCGTTACCGAGAATGTTGTAGTTAAGCGGGCTACTTGCAAGTATATATTTGTATTAGAAAATACTAAATACATGTATTCTAATTAAACTGTTACAAAATAGGCTACATTAATTGTATTTCAGGCCAGTGAAATACAAATTACTAAGTAGGTATTGAACATTTTGAAATACTTAAATATATAACAGAAATACTGCCTGTTGTTGGCACTAGCTAACAGCACTAGCTAACAGCACTAGCTACCAGCACTAGCTAACAGCACTAAATCATATTTTATTATTTTTATTTAACTAGGAAAGTCAGTTAAGAACAAATTCCTATTTTACAATGACGGCTGACCCCGGTCAAATCCAGATGATGCTGGGCCAATTGTGCGCCGCCCTATGGGACTCCCAATCACAGCCAGATGTGATACAACCTGGATTCAAACCAGGGATTGTAGTGATGCCTCTTGCACTGAGATGTGATGTCTCTTGCACTAAGATGCAGTGTCTTAGACCGTTGCGCCACTCGGGAGCCCTTATAACCACTGTGCTTCCGGTAATCCACTGTAAATTCTAGAAATGCAGCATGATGCTGCAGTCGGGTATTCCAGAAATATGCTGTAAATTTGTGTTAAAGTAAAGGTCCTCTAAATGTACAGTACTTCACTGGCTTCTGGGGTGCCCATAATTTACTGTACATTTACAGTAACCTACTGGCTACTGTGCTGCCAGTAATTTACTAAAAAAATTACAGGACATTTTTTACAGTGTATGTGAGAATTCGGTTAATTGACTACAGCTCAGTGTTCAACACCATAGTGCTCTCCAAGTTCATCACTATGCTCAGGAACTTAGGACTGAACACCTCTCTCTGAAACTGGATTCTGGACATCCTGATGGGCTGCCCCCAGCTGGTGAGTGTAGGTAACAACACATCCACAACGCTGACCCTCAACACGGGAGCCCCCTCAGGGGTGCATGCTCGGTCCCCTCCTATACTCCCTCTTCACCCACGACTGCATGGCCTTGCACAACTCCAACACCATCAAGTTTGCTGATGATACGACAGTGGTAGACCTGATCACCAACGATGATGAGATAGCCTGTAGCGAGAAGGTCATTGACCTGGCAATATGGTGCAAGGACAACAACCTCTCCCTCAACGTCAGCAAGACAAAGGAGCTGACTTTGGACTACAGGAAACGGAGGGCCTGAGTATGCCCCCATCCACTGAAGTGGAGAGAGTAGAGCTTTCACATCACTAAGGAATTAACACGGTCCACACACACCAACGCAGTCGTGAAGAAAGCACGACAACACCTCGTCTCCCTCAGGAGGCTGAAAACATTTGGCATGGGCACTCAGATCCTCAAAAAGTTCCACAGCTGCACCATTGAGAGCATCTTAATTGGCTGCATCACCACTTGGTATGGCAATTGCTTGGCATTCAACAGCAAGGCACTACAGACGGTGGTGAAGGCAGCCCAGTACATCACTGGGGCCAAACTCCCTGCCATCCAGGACCCCTATACCAGGCGGTGTCAGAGGAAGGCTCAGAAAATTGTCAAAGATACCAGCCACCCCAGTCATAGACTGTTCTCTCTGCTACTGCACGGCAAGCGGTACTGGAACGCAAAGTCTGGGACCAAAAGGCTCCTGAACAGCTTCTACCCCGAAGCCATAAGACTGCTAAACAGTTCATCAAATGGCCACCAGTACTATTTGCATTGACTCTGTTCTGCACTGACTCTATGCACATTCACTGACACTCCAACACACACACACCACACACACACACACACACACACACACACACACACACACACACACACACACACACACACACACACACACTTTTACACTCTGCACATATGCTGCTGCTACTCTGTTTATTATCTATCATTATTGCCTGGTTACTTTCATCCCTACCTACATGTACATATTACCAGTGGTGTAAAGTACTGTAAAAACTTCTTAAGGATCCGCCCCTTTTTTTCTCAATTTTTGCCTAAAATTACATTCTCAAATCTATCTGCCTGTAGCCCAGGCCCTGAAGCAAGGATATGCATATTCTTGGTATCATTTGAAAGGAAACACTTTGAAGTTTGTGGAAATATGAAAGGAATGTAGGAGAATATAACACAATAGATCTGATAAAACATAATACAAAGAAAAAAACAACCGTTCTTTGTATTTTTTTGTACCAACATTTTGAAATGCAAGAGAAAGGCCATAATGTATTATTCCAGCCCAGGTGCAATATCCATTTTGACCACTAGAGGGCGGCAGTGTATCTGCAAAGTTTTAGACTAATCCAATGAACCATTGGATTTCTGTTGAAAATTTTGTATCAAGACTGCCCAAATGTGTCTAATTTGTTTATAAATAACGTTTAATGTTCAAAATTGTGCACTCTCCTCAAACAATAGCATGGTATTCTTTCACTGTAATAGCGACTGTAAATTGGAAACTGCGGTTAGATTAACAAGAATTTAAGCTTTCTGCCAATATCTGATATGTCTATGTCCTGGGAAACTTTCTTGTTACTTTCTTGTTACTTACTACAACCTCATGCAAATCACATTAGCCTACGTTAGCTCAACCGTCCCGTAAAAACTTTAAAGTACAACTTAAGTTTTTTTTGGTACTACTTAAGCTTTACTTTACAATTTACAGTTGAAGTCGGATGTTTACATACACTTAGGTTGGAGTCATTAAAACTTGTTTTTCAACCACTCCACAAATTTCTTGTTAACAAACTATAGTTTTGGCAAGTCGGTTAGGACATCTACTTTGTGCATGACACAAGTCATTTTTCCAACAATTTTTTACAGACAGATTATTTCACTTATAATTCCCTGTATCACAATTGAAGAGGGTCAGAAGTTTATATACACTAAGTTGACTGTGCCTTTATAAATCTTTGAAAATTCCAGAAAATGATGTCACGGCTTTAGAAGCTCCTGATAGGGTAATTGACATAGTTTGAGTCAATTGGAGGTGTACCTGTAGATGTATTTCAAAGCTTACCTTCAAACTCAGTGCCTCTTTGCTTGACATCATGGGAAAATCAAAAGAAATCAGCCAAGGCCTCAGAAAACAAAACTAGAGTCTGGTTTATCCTTGGGATCAATTTCCAAATGCCTGAAGGTACCACGTTCATCTGTATAAAAAATAGTACGTAAGTATAAACACCATGGAACCACACAGCCATCATACCGCTCCTAGAGATGAACGTACTTTAGTGCGAAAAGTGAAAATCAATCCCAGAACAACACCAAAGGACCTTGTGAAGATGCTGGAGGAAATAGGTACAAAAGTATCTATATCCACAGTAAAACGAGTCCTATATCGACATAACCTGAAAGGCTGCTCAGCAAGGAAGAAGACACTGCTCCAAAACTACAATACATTTGTCAGATTACGGTTTGCAACTGTACATAGGGACAAAGATCGTACTTTTTGGAGAAATGTCCTCTGGTCTGATGAAACAAAAATAGAACTGTTTGGCCATAATGACCATCGTTATGTTTGGAGGAAAAAGGGGGAGTCTTGCAAGCCGAAGAACACCATCCCAATCGTGAAGCACGGGGGTGGCAGCATCATGTTGTGGGGGTGCTTTCCTGCAGGAGGGACTAGTGCACTTCACAAAATAAATGGCATCATAAGGCAGGAAAATTATGTGCATATATTGAAGCAATATCTCAAGACATCAGTCAGGAAGTTAAAGCTTGGTCGCAAATGGGTCTTCCAAATGGACAATGACCTCAAGCATACTTCCAAAGTTGTGGCAAAATGGCTTAAGGACAACAAAGTCAAGGTATTGTAGTGGCCATCACAAAGCCCTGACCTCAATCCTATAGAAAAATGGTGGGAAGAACTGAAAAAGCGTGTGTGAGCAAGGTGGCCTACAAACCTGAGTCAGTTACACCAGCTCTGTCAGGAGGAATGGGTCAAAATTCACCCAAGTTATTGTGGGAAGCTTGTGGAAGACTACCCAAAACTTTTGACCCAAGTTAAACAATTTAAAGGCAATGCTACCAAATACTAATTGAGTTTATGTAAACTTCTGACCCACTGGCAATGTGATGAAAGCAATAAAAGCTGAAGTAAAGCATTCTCTCTACTATTATTCTGACATTTCACATTCTTAAAATAAAGTGGTGATCCTAACTGACCTAAGACAGACAATTTATACGAGGATTAAATGTCAGGAATTGTGGAAAACTTTAAAAGTTTACATGTATTTGGTTAACGTGTATGTAAACTTCCGACTTCAACTGTATATTTTTTACTACTTTTACTTCCCTTCCTTCCTAAATAAAATAATGTACTTTTTACTGCATTCATTTTTCCTGACACCCAAAAGTACTTGTTACATTTTCAATGCTTAGCAGGACAGGAAAGTTTTCCAATTCACTCACTTATCAAGAGAACATTCCTGGTCATCCGTACTGCCTCTGATCTGGAGGACTCACTAAACACAAATGCTTCATTTGTAAGTGATGTCTGTGTGTTGTAGTGTGCCCCTGGCAATCCACAATTTTTTAAATGTTTTATTGTCTTTTTCTCTTTATTTATCTTTTTCTCAAGTAGTAATTTTCTGGGTGACTCACTTTTATTTGAGTCATTTTCTATGACGGTATCTTTACTTTTACTCAAGTATGACAATTGGGTACTTTTTCCACCTCTGCATATTACTTCAACTACCTCGTACCCTTGCACATTAACTCGATACCTGTACTCCTTGTATATAGCCTCGCTAATGTTATCTATTGTTTTACTATTTTCTATTCTTATTTGCAAATGTTCTTATTTTTTAACTCAGCATTGTTAGGGAAGGGCTCGTAAGTAAGTATTTCATGGTAAAGTCCACACCTGTTGTATTCGGCGCATGTGACAAATACATTTTTATTCGATTTGATAAAACTCCTAAATTTGCTTCACTGTTACTGTCCCAGAGTAAAGGGTTGTTAAAAATTATTGAAATGGCTTCAAAAGTGCCCATTACGGAAATGATGCACCAGTCCATCCCACCTGAAAATATTACCCTACACAGGGGCGGACTGGCATATATTGCCAGTTCTGGCAAATGCCAAAGGGGCTGGACCATCTTTTAGTTGGGTTGGCTGTTTAAAATGTACAACAACAAAAATATATAAAACATTTTTTTAAAGGGATATGGGTGATGGCTTTTGGGCCTGTTAAGATTTTTTTAATGATTTTTGTGCAATTTCTCTGTTGTCATAATAAAATATAATGAGCATTTACGTGATCAGTGGCCAATGGCCAGCTCCCCTACCAAGATGAGCCGGCCTGGTTTTCTGATTGGCTGAGCTGGTCATGAATTCCCATTCAAAGTTGAACGTGCATCAGCAGAGACCCACTCTGACTCTCTGTCATCAGTCAGAAAAGATCATTGATCGTAAGAAAAACAGAAAGATTAGAGAGATAAAAATAAATAAAAAAAGCCTCTTAAGTCCGACATTTGAAATGAACGTCTTATTTTTCTAAATGTTCTGTCTCTGCTGGTCCGAGTGTTGTGACAAAACAATGCACAGACAGAAAACAGAGAAAGACAGATTGAGACAGGTGTAGCCTACTTTTATTTCATTTGATTTATTTAACCCTTTATTTTACCAGGTAAGTTGACTCAGAACACATTTTCATTCACTGCAATGACCTGGGCAGTAGTTACAGGGGGAGAGGAAGGGGGATGAATGAGCCAATTGGAAGCTGGGAATGATTCGGTGGCCACAATGGTATGAGGGCCAGATTGGGAGTTTATCGGGGACACCGGGGTTAACACCCTTACTCTTACAGTAAGTGCCATGGTATCTTTAGTGACCACAGAGAGTCAGGTCACCCGCTTAATGTCCCATCCGAAAGACAGCACCCTACACAGGGCAATGTCTCCGATCGCTGCCTACTGCTGCCTGTTCATATTTTGGCTGTATAGCATGTGAAATAGTAGGTGAATTTACACTTAATTAGGGAAGGGGGGCTTCTGGGAACACATATGATAGACTAACATTTATAGGCTACTGAGTGGCGCAGCTGTCTAAGACACTGCATCTCAGTGTACGAGGTGTCACTGCAGTCCCTGGTTCAAATCCAGGCTGTGTCACATCTGGCTGTGATGGGACTCCCATAGGGCGGCACACAATTAGCCCATTGTTGTCTGGGTTTGGCCGGTGTAGGCCGTCATTTTAAATAAGAATTTGTTCTTAACTGAGTTGTGTCACGTCCTGACCAGTGAAAGAGGTCATTTGCCAAAGTAATATGGTCAGGGCGTGGCAGGGGGTTTGTTTTGTATGTATTTTGGGTTTTCTGTTTCTATGTTGGTTTGTTCTAGTTGTCTATTTCTATGTGTTGGTTTTCATGTTCGGCCGGGTATGGTTTCCAATCAGAGGCAGGTGTCTTTCGTTGTCTCTGATTGGAAGCCATACTTAGGCAGCCTGTTTTTCCTTTGGGGTTGTGGGTAGTTGTTTTCCGTTCTAGTCTAAGTGTACCTGACGGGACTGTGTTGGTCGTTTGTTATTTTGTCAAGTGTCGTCATTAAAAGTTTGAAAATGAGCACTATCCACGCTGCGTCTTGGTCTCCATTTCACAACCCCTGTGACAAGTTGCCTGTAATAGCCTGAAAATTAATTAGCATCACATTAGACTTGATTATGTATTGCACTGAATTAATACATAATAATTGCTAAATAATCCTGTTAAAAGTATGTGTATTTACATTTCTTTATCAGTGTTTGTTCGCTTCTGAATCTCAATCTCTTCAACCAGCAAGGCAAGGTTCTGAGTGGATGAAATGTAGTGAACTCTGGTGTCGGATTACATTACATATAACACGCCATTGGAGGATGGAAAGTCCCGCCTAAAATGTAATCTGCTCATCGGAGGGCCAGTCACTTCTTGGCAGAAGGACACGCATATGGATACTGTCAAACGAAGCACAACGATGGAAATCTATCTGCATCCACAGAAACTAGTCCCATCGTTCTATGATAAACACAGAAGGTTTAAGATCGAATTCTAAAGAAGAAACATAGAGATGGAGAGAGAGAGAGAGTCTGCCAGTTGCTTAATGTTTTGACTGTATATGTAGCCTAATAAACACTTAGCTAATTGGGCAAGGGGGAACACATTACAGGAATCCATTTGCAATATTAAGCAGTTAGGCTGTTATAAGTTAATATAAGCCAATGGTCAATTTATATTGGCATTTATTCAGTGATTTTCTTCTTTGTCTAATATATGTTTTGATTCACAACTAGAACGTTGCTGGGCTCAGCACATGCAGTTTGGATCCAGGTCTTCTGCTCCCAGTGATGCTAGGCTTTGCAGAAAAGACAGCTCAGCTGCTGCTGTTGCTGTTGCACAGTGGAGGTAGAAAATAAAGACAGAGACAGACACTGATGCATGTACTGCCAGTTTATTGATATTTGGGTTCTATCAATCAATCAATCCATTTTATTTATAAAGCCCTTTTTTTTTTTTACATCAGCCGATGTCAACAAGTGCTATGCAGGCACTAATTTGCAATATAAGTAGTTAGGCTTTTATTTGGTATTATGAGCCAATGGTCAGCTATTAGGTATTTAACAGTAATCGTTCTTCTTTATCTAATAAATGTGTTTGTTAATTCACAACTGGTATGTTGCTGAGCCCAGCACAGGCAGTGTGGTCCCCTGGCCTTCTGGTGACAGAGTGACAACAGAGGAGAACAAGGAGACAGACAGACAGACAGACAGATTAAGTGACAACAGAGGAGAACAAGGAGAAGAACAGAGGCAGTGACAACACAGAGACAGACGGCACAACACAGAGGCAAGACAGGGCCCACTTATAGTGGTGAGTCGTAACTCCAGTGGGGTTTTTACATGTTGTATTTGTCTTAAACATGAGCTAGTTAAAAAAGGAGGAGGACCATGTTTCACCGTCACTGGTACAGTAAAAGTTGAGAAACGCTGTACTATAGTGTTCTGCCTATGTTATGTGGGCGCAGTGATGTGAGCTGGTTTGGATAAAATGCCATGGCTGAATATTTGTCCCAGTCTACCCCTGGCCCTACATGTGTGCTCTCAAGAAAATATACACTCACTGTACAAAACATTAGGAACACATTCCTAATTTTTGACCTCAGAACAGCCTCAATTTCTTCAGGGCATTGTCTCTACAAGGTGTTGAAAGGGTTCCACAGTGATGCTGGCCTACGCTCTAATAATAGCAGGTCCTATATTTAGCTGTCTGAACATGAGTTCTGAGTTGGCTGTTGGCGCGCACGATATGTTTGCTTTTCATGCCCAGTTTACAACTACAGGAGTCAGACAGACAGTCAATTAACAACTACAGGAGTCAGACAGACGGTCAATTAACAACTACAGGAGTCAGACAGACGGTCAATTAACAACTACAGGAGACAGACAGACAGTCAATTAACAACTACAGGAGTCAGACAGACAGTCAATTAACAACTACAGGAGTCAGACAGACGGTCAATTAACAACTACAGGAGTCAGACAGACAGTCAATTAACAACTACAGGAGTCAAATAGATGGTCAAATAACAACTACAGGAGTCAGACAGACAGTCAATTAACAACTACAGGAGTCAGACAGGACAGTCAATTAACAACTACAGGAGACAGACAGACAGTCAATTAACAACTACAGGAGTCAGACAGACAGTCAATTAACAACTACAGGAGTCAGACAGACAGTCAATTAACAACTACAGGAGTCAGACAGACAGTCAATTAACAACTACAGGAGTCAGACAGACAGTCAATTAACAACTACAGGAGTCAGACAGACGGTCAATTAACAACTACAGGAGACAGGCAGACGGTCAATTAACAACTACAGGAGTCAATAGATGGTCAAATAACAACTACAGGAGACAGACAGACAGTCAATTAACAACTACAGGAGTCAGACAGACGGTCAATTAACAACTACAGGAGTCAGACAAACGGTCAATTAACAACTACAGGAGACAGGCAGACGGTCAATTAACAACTACAGGAGACAGACAGACAGTCAATTAACAACTACAGGAGTCAGACAGACGGTCAATTAACAACTACAGGAGTCAGACAGACAGTCAATTAACAACTACAGGAGTCAGACAGACAGTCAATTAACAACTACAGGAGTCAGACAGACGGTCAAACAACTACAGGAGTCAGACAAACGGTCAATTAACAACTACAGGAGACAGACAGACAGTCAATTAACAACTACAGGAGACAGACAGACAGTCAATTAACAACTACAGGAGACAGACAGACAGTCAATTAACAACTACAGGAGTCAGACAGACAGTCAATTAACAACTACAGGAGTCAGACAGACGGTCAATTAACAACTACAGGAGTCAGACAGACGGTCAATTAACAACTACAGGAGTCAGACAGACAGTCAATTAACAACTACAGGAGTCAGACAGACGGTCAATTAACAACTACAGGAGACAGACAGACAGTCATGCCACTCTGGGCCACAAGATGGAGAGCACGAGACTGACATTGGAACATGATTGGCTCCCACACGGGCTCTCCTCTGATGCTGTGGGGAGGAAGTATGAGTGAGCAACATGGAGAGATGTCTTATCTAGAGTCACTTACAGTGAGTACATGAATCTTAAGATAGTTAGGTGAGACAACAACATATCACAATCGTATCAAGTACATTTACACCACATGTTTTATATCTTGGACAATACTGTTGTTTTTTGATAGATTTATTATGCTCTGAAGAAAACATTAAACTGCCTCAATGACATTATTGCATTAAACATCACTGTAAAATCAAAGCAACTGAAAAGGCATGTGCAGAGTCAGTGTGATCAGCTTTCTGCACGTCCAAGTTCCCTTGTCATTCAGTGCCTTTGTTCTTACAGACATAGACCAGACACACCAGATGCCATGTGCTGTACTACCACCAATGACACGGAGCTGGGTACTGTAAATGCCAGGTACTGGGCTGCGGTGTGTATCCAGTTGGAAGACGAATGCCAGACTAACAGGCGTTTACACCACAATGATCACAATATGTCCCTAAATAAAAGTTTACACACCCAATTACAGGTTACCTACTGCAACTAAAGACTGAGTAACAGACTGGTTTAATGCTGATGTTCCTACAGTAACATATTAAGTAGCAACATCTCAAGGATGATCAATGGAAACACGATGCACCTGAGCTCAATTTCGGGTCTCATAGCAAAGGGTCTGAATACTTATGTAAATAAGGTATTTGCGTTTTTTATTTTTTATGTAAATGTACAAAAATATCTAAAAACCTTATTTCGCTTTGTCATTATGGGGTATTGTCTGTAGATTTATGAGGACATTTTTTTATTTAACCCATTTTAGAATAAGGCCGTAACGTAACAAAATGTGGAAAATGTGAAAGGGACTGAATACCTTCCGTAAGTAACAACATAACATGAGTCACGAATGTTACTACATGCTGCATATTCAACAATCTGAGCCCAGTTTTTCTAAATATTTCATCTATCGGTTAGAATGAATTGCTTAGAAATATAATGAATGGAGTGGACGAATCATTGTCTTGAATAGGGATGTCCATTCTATTCGTTATATTTCTATGCATTTTTTCCTATCCGAATTCAGCTAGATAATAAAATAAAAAAACAGGGCCTTGATGATTGATTTGTCAATGATGAAACTACCAACAACAAAACACCACCACCACTATCATCAGTATATGTATATCTAGTACAAATGATAAAAGTAGGGAATAGGGACGTTTTATTGATCAGTGTATGCTGCAACATACAGCATGTTTTTAAAAGTCCCGTACAGTCAAAATCACATTTTTCATGAAATTGGATGATATTTGGATGACACCAGATCAAAGTAGTATGACTAAAATGTGAAAAATGACTGTTGCTTCTACATTGATAAAGTTTAATCATAAAGTTACTGGTCCCCTCCCCCATGTCAACCACTTGGATTCAGGAGGCGCGATTACCACCAGCATTTTTGTGACATCACAAAAAGCCTCTCGTTTTAATACACCAATGGTAACATCTTATTCTCTTACCTAATTTAAATAACTACAGCCTTGTTATCAACATGACAGAAAGCATGTTCGCAGAGGGGCATTGTTTACATAGCTAGTTAACTAGTCTACTGGTGCCAAAATGTGACTGCAGATTGTCAGCAAACAGAATTAGATGGTTCCCCTATTCATCTAAGGCAAAGATACTTACAGGTTTCCACTTTCATCTGTGTCTGGTGTTAGCAAGTAACTGGATAGCTATGTCTTCATCCAGCATAGAACAAACACAGGGCGAAGGGTGGCACAAAACTCAGACACAGTTGTCATGTCATTACATCAAGAGACATGCCAAACAGAAGTAATACAAAACTTCTTGACATCATTGATAGTCATGATATATGAGCATTTGATAAAGGTGGCTATAAATTAGTCTCTGAATGTGCTTGAGCAGGGATGGGCAACTGGCAGCCCACGGCCCATCTTTTGTAGGCCATCAAATAAATGTCAATATTATTATTATTTCTTGTGGGGTTGTGCATCAGCAGATTGTCAGTCACTCAATTAGCCCGTGTCAGCAAATTTGTTTTTAGATTGGTAAGTTAGTCTAACCATCTCAATGGGCCCCCATTGATTTTGTAAGTCACTCTCACTCAGATATGAAACTAACATGGCATAAGTCAGGGCTATGCAACGTTTTGCTTAGGGCCCCCAAAAGGCTTTCTGGGTATGGATGTGGATGTGCGAACGCAGACCTGCGAGCCACTATGGCCCCGCATGATGAGTGATCCCCCCCCCACCCCCATCTAAGTTGTCCATCCCTGTGCAAGAGCAGCAAAACGACTCTCTTCTGCTGCGCTAGGATACAAGGATTGTAGGCATGTGCTTTGTCAGTGGCTGTGATGTAGCGTTCAGCAAGGGGTTGATGGACAGTCCAGAAGAACGAATGAAATGGTAGGCGGGACATCCTAGCTTCAAGTAGTGTCAGATTTCACAGCCTGAGTCACAAGCTAAGGAGATATACTCCCAAGTCTGTGAGAACTCCGGCTATTGCTGAATGCAAGACATTTCGCTATACGGTGTACACAGATACATTTTTAAGCGGATTTGCTGGTTGGAACCTGTACCAGACCCATGCTAGTCCCCTTTTAAGGGACTATAATAATATATTACATATAACATTTAGCAGACTCCTTCTAAGTGGCTAACCTGTGCACAATGCCTGCCTGCTCTTACTGTTGCCTGTGAAAACATTTTCAATTGTCCATGAGTTCATTTGTATTTTATTCTATTTCACCTTTATTTGACCAGGTTAGTCTCATTGATAATAACAATCTATTTTATTTAGTATTTTATTAGGATCCCCATTGGCTGTTGTTATTTTATTAGGATCCCCATTGGCTGTTGGTATTTTATTAGGATCCCCATTAGCTATTGCGTAAGCAGCAGCTACTCTTCCTGTGATCCACACAAAACATGAAACATGACATAATACAGAACAATAATAGACAAGAACAGCTCAAGGACAGAACTACATACATACATAAAAAAAATTTAAAGGCACAAGTAGCCTACATATCAATGCATATACACAAACTATCTAGGTCAAATAGGGGAGAGGCATGAGGTGTTGCTTGATCTGGTTTTTCAAACCAGGTTTGCTGTTCATTTGAGAAATATGAGTTGGAAGGAAGTTCTAAGCAATAAGGGCTCTATGTAATACTGTACGCTTTCTTGAATCTGTTCTGGATTTGGGGACTGTGATAAGACCCCTGGTGGCATGTCTGGTGGGATAAGTGTGTGTTGTGTAAATTCACTATGTAAACAATTTAGGATTTTCTACATATTCATGTTTCTTATAAAAAGAAGAAGTGATGTAGTCAGTCTTTCCTCAACTCTTAGCCAAGAGAGACTGGCATGCATAGTATTTATATTAGCCCTCTGATTACAATGAAGAGCAAGACGTGTCGCTCTGTTCTGGACCAGCTGTAGCTTAACTACATCTTAAGCACAGCCCTCATGAGAGGATAGCCATTCTCAGAGAGAGCACTGCTCTGTTCTGGGTCAGTTGCAGCTTAACTAAGTCTTTCCCTGCAGCCCTCGACCACATGACTGGACAATAATCAAGAAGACAAAACTAGAGCCTGCAGGACTTGCTTTTTGGAGTGTGGTGTCGAAAAAGCAGAGCATATTTTTTATTATGGACAGGCCTCTCCCCATCTCCCCAACCATTGAATCTATATGTTTTGACCATGACAGTTTACAATCTAAGGTAACACCAAGGAATTTAGTCTCCTCAACTTGTTCAACAGCCACACCATTCAATACCAGATTCAGCTGAGGTCTAGAACTTATGGAATGATTTGTACCAAATACAATTCTCTTAGTTTAAGAGATGTTCAGGACCAGTTTATTACTGGACACCCATTCCAAAACAGACTGCAACTCTTCGTTAAGGGTTTCAGGGACTTCATTAGCTGTGGTTGCTGATGTGTATATGGTTGAATCATCAGCATACATGGACACACATGCTAGTTTTAATGCCAGTGGCAGGTCACTGATAAAAATAGAAAAGAGTAGAGGGCCTAGAGAGCTGCCCTGCAGTACAACACACTTTACATGTCTGACATTAGAGAAGCTTCCATTAAAGGAAACCCTCTGAGTTCTATTAGATAGAAAGCTCTGAACCCACGATAAGGCAGAGGTTGAAAAGCCAGAACGCATTCGTTTTCTCAACAACAAGTTATAGTCAGTAATATCAAAGGCCGCACTGAAATCTAATCTTCTCATTATCAATTTGTTTCAACCAATCATCAGTAATTTGTGTCACTGCAGTACATGTTGAGTGCCCTTCTCTATAAGCAGGCTGAAAGTATCTTGTTAATATGTTTACAGAGAAATAGCATTGTATTTGGTTAAACACAATTTTTTTCCAACAGTTTGCTAAGAGTTGGCAGAGCCAGTAAAGGCCGCTTTACCACTCTTGGGTAGCGGAATGACTTTGGCTTCCCTCCATGCCTGAGGACAAAGACTTTCCTCTAGGCTCAGATTAAAGATATGACAGATAGGAGTGGCTATAGAGTCAGCTACCATCTTCAGTAGCTTTCTGTCTAAGTTGTCAATGCCAGGAGGTTGGTAATCATTGATCAATAACAATAATTTTTCCACCTCTCCCACACTAACTTTACAAAATTCAAACTTGCATTGCTTTCCTTTCATTACAAGTTTTTTATGCATGAGTACGATGGCCCACTGTTGGAGTACACTGTTGGAGTACAAATTATTTGTCTTTCTGCCCATCATTTAACTTCCATCATTCTTTATAATTGATATTGGCTTCATAATACAGTTTCTTCTTCTTTTTGTTGAGTTTAGTCACATAATTTCTCAATTTTCAGTAAGTCAGCCAGTCAGATGTGCGGCCAGACTTATTAGCCACTCCTTTTGCCCCATCTCTTTCAACCATACAGTTTTTCAGTTCCTCATCATCCATGGAGTCATAACAGTTCTGTCAGTTTCTTACCACGTGTATGTTTATCAATAATTGGAAGAAGCAATTCCCTAAATGCATCAAGTGCAACGTCTGGATGCTCGTCATTAATCACATCAGCCCAAC
This sequence comes from Salmo salar, assembly GCF_965601325.2. Classification (NCBI taxonomy): domain Eukaryota; kingdom Metazoa; phylum Chordata; class Actinopteri; order Salmoniformes; family Salmonidae; genus Salmo; species Salmo salar. Next base: position 34,940,616 of record NC_138318.1, read on the forward strand.
AGATAGTTTTTACATCATCCACATGAGTCACAGCAACATCTTTTGAATGATCTCTTATATATTATTTTAGGCCCAGCTGTTGGAACATTGGTTTTCCTGGATAAAGCCACTATATTGTGATCACTGCATTCAACGGGTACGGACACAGCTTTAGAACAAAGTTATATAGTGTTAGTAAAAATGTGATCAATACATATGGATGATCTTGTTCTTGTAGTGTTTGTAAACACCCTGGTAGGTTGATTAATAACCTGAACCAGATTACAGGCACTGCTTGCTGTGAAAAGCTTCCTCTTGAGCGGACAGCTTGATGAAAACCAGTTAATATTTAGGAGAGACGAGACCGAAATAGCAGCACACAAAGTTGCAGACACATTTACAACATAAAACACAAAGCACTACAGTTAAAAAAATAAAAAATTACACATTGAACAGCAAGATGGTTTGGGAAAGTGTGGTTTAACTAGCAGTCAAAACATTGACAGCTCCTTACTTAATTTTCCATCATAGAGTTTAACCAAGCTTTAAACTCATTTTCCATCATAGAGTTTAACCTAGCTTTAAACTCATTTTCCATCATAGAGTTTAACCTAGCTTTAAACTCATTTTCCATCATAGAGTTTAACCTAGCTTTAAACTAATTTTCCATCATAGAGTTTAACCTAGCTTTAAACTCATTTTACATCATAGAGTTTAACCTAGCTTTAAACTCATTTTCCATCATAGAGTTTAACCTAGCTTTAAACTCATTTTACATCATAGAGTTTAACCTAGCTTTAAACTCATTTTCCATCAGAGAGTTTAACCTAGCTTTAAACTCATTTTCAATCATAGAGTTTAACCTAGCTTTAAACTCATTTTCCATCATAGAGTTTAACCTAGCGTTAAACTCATTTTCCATCATAGAGTTTAACCTAGCTTTAAACTCATTTTCAATCATAGAGTTTAACCTAGCTTTAAACTCATTTTACATCATAGAATTTAACCGAGCTTTAAACTAATTTAAAGGGACGAGCTCCTGTAATTTCAGGACCTTTTGAAGCTTGTTCCAAGCGGAAGGAGCAGAGAACTTGAAAGCGTTTTCACCTATCTCTGTACAATCAACAAAACACAGTCATGAAACACAGGCGATAGTTTTCAGACAAGTAAAATGGGAGCTGTCTCAATATGGCCTGATAAATAGAAATGTACCAATTTTATTTACTAGGCAAGTAAGTCAGTTAAGAACAAATTCTTATTTTCATTGACAGCCTAGGAACAGTGGGTTAACTGCCTGTTCAGGGGCAGAACAATAGATTTGTACACAGGCGATAGTTTTCAGACAAGTAAAATGGGAGCTGTCTCAATATGGCCTGATAAATAGAAATGTACCAATTTTATTTACTAGGCAAGGTAAGTCAGTTAAGACCAAATTCTTATTTTCATTGACAGCCTAGGAACAGTGGGTTAACTGCCTGTTCAGGGGCAGAACAATAGATTTGTACCTTGTCAGTTCGGGGATTTGAACTTACAACCTTTCGGTTTACTAGTCCAACACTCTAACCACTAGGCTATGCTGCCGCCCCAATGACTTCATGACTTCATCTCCGAAGAGCTAAGGAAGACCAGCCCACTCTCATGTAGAGGGTACAGTGATGAGTGAAGGCTTTGGAGTTAGTAACAACTTCAGTGCTCCATGGTACACAGTCCAGCATATGTAATGAAATCACAGGGGCATACATGTACAGGATATCACCAGAATAAATTACAGGTAAGGAAGTAGTGGATACAAGCCTCTTTCTCGATTCTAATGAAAAACATGACTTAATACGAAAAGAAAAACTTGAGCTTAAGCTTTTTCACAAGACCTACGACGTTTAAAGGTGAGACACTCATCTATCAACAAACCTGTGATGTTTAATGGTGAGACACTCATCTATCAAGAAACCCAAGTACAAGACCACAATGTGGGGTTTAAAGGTGAGAAATTCATCTATCAAGAAACCCAAGTACAAGACCACAATGTGGGGTTTAAAGGTGAGAAATTCATCTATCAAGAAACCCAAGTACAAGACCACGGTGTTTAAAGGTGAGACACTCATCTATCAAGAAACCCAAGTACAAGATGTACAATTTGGGGTTTAAAGGTGAGACATTCATCTATCTAGAAACCACAGTACTTCTTAGTTGCTAGTCTTTCTATTTGTTTTTCCTGCACATTGACTGTACGTGGAAGAGTCTGAGGTTTCATCTTAGATTTCATGAAAACAATCAACTTTGTTTTTTCAGCATTTAAAAGCAACTTCAGCGTACAGAGCCTGGACAATAGTAAAGGCAGACTGCAATGGCCATGTTTCTGAATGACCATTGGCCAGTTACAATGAAATTGTGTTGGTATTGCCATGTCAGCAGAACATCTACGTCAGAATGGGGTTCCTTGGAAGACACAAATGTCCTTGGTCCTCGCAAACTGCTGCGATAGTAGCAGCCATGGCTGAATGTACCTCAGGTTCTGTGGTGCCATTTACCAGTTCCACAGTCACCATCGGGGGTTTGCAATTAATGCTTGGGCGCTTGGGGCGCGGGGAGTTGCGCGGGGAGTGGCGCGGGGAGTGACGCGGGGAACGCCGAAGCTTAATTTGATCGTACTCTTCTGCGCTGACTTCCGGAACCAGGACCTTAGCAGTGTGGTGGAACATGGAGTAGTCTACCTTGTAGTATTTCAGGTTTACATTCAGCATATCTTGGAACAGATGTCCCCAGTGAATCTCGTCGGGTGTGTAGGAGGTGCGAGTCTGGTGCAGGATGCCCGTTGAGTCGTCCGTGTAGGTGAAGGACACCACCAGCTCAAAGTCGTCTTTCCGAAGATCCTCCAGGCTCATGTGGTAGAGTGGAGTACCGGGCTCAATAATGTGGAATATGGTGGTTGGTATGGCTAAAAGGATATCACTCTGTTTGATTTCCAGGTCCTTGTAGTTGACGTCCACCCTCCCAGTGGCGTGCATGGTGGGGCGGAAGATTTGAGCACGAGCCATCCCCTCCACCATGTGGTGCTGGCGGAAGTCCCCGATCCTCCATGACAGGCACAAACGCCCATTTCGCAGGTTGATGACAGCGCAGTTGCTGAAGCCTACCGTCTGCGTCAGTTTCCGTGTCGATGCCATCTCTGCCACAGCGATACCGATGACAAATGTATCAATAAAACAGCTGATGACATCCTGCACGGTTACGACGATGATTGCCACCATGCAGTTCTCTGACATCCCTCTAAAACCATAACCGATTGTGGTCTGGGTCTCCAGTGAGAATAGGAAAGCCGCGGTGAAGTCCCTCACCTCGTACATACAAGGGGCATTAGTAGGGTCCTTCATGTCGCCGTTAGCCAGGGCGATCACCCAGTAGAGGATGCCGAAGAAGAGCCAGGAGAGGGTGTAGGAGAGGGTGAAGATGAGGAACATAACTCTCCACCTTATCTCCACCAGCGTAGTAAAAATGTCGGTGACATACATGAGCCACTCCTCAGGAACATGACGGAACAGGACATTGCAGTTGCCATCTTTGCGGACGTAGCGACGCTTCTTGTGCTGGTAGCCGATCTCGGCCTTCACGGCGATCAGGGGAGTGGTGTAGGCGTCGACAGAGGGATCGGAGGGACTAATCTCTGTGTAGTCGTTGTTCATCCTGTAAGATCTGGGAAGAAGAGAGACAGGAAAATAATGTTTATTGGGGTTTATTATCTGCTGTATAACACTGAAAATGTCACTGTTATGAATTGTAGTCTTTAGATTAGGTGGACAACCAGTGATTTGTTTCTGGATTCCGAGATTATGATTTGAGAATTATGTACCAGAACACTGAAATCAAACATATTCACCATCATTCAGAATACATATATTTACTTGAATTTTGTGGCATTTGAAGGACAACAGTTTTGCAGCAGCACACTCCTCCAGATACAACCACATTGTTTATTGGTGGGTCATTGGAATTTTGAGTGAGTGGATTTGGGTTGGGTGTTTGTGTGTTAGGGAGGAGAATGCTTATAGGGAGAGGTTGTGCCATTCCATCATAATGATGGAATGTTTCGGCGATTGGAAATCACATGATGGTGAGTTGGGAGACTTCTCTCTGAGGTTCACTGGTATTGAACTGTATTTAGACAGGGAACAGTTGAGTTGTGATGAGATTTGGTCTTTCTCAGTCTGTTTACTACCAAAAACGGTGTCTTGAGGGAGAGACAACATGCACAGACAGACACCAAAAAATACACACACACACACACACACACACACACACACACACACACACACACACACACACACACACACACACACACACACACACACACACACACACACACACACACACACACACACACACACACACACACACACACACACACACACACACACACCAGTGAATTCATTGCATTCCATCACATTTTCCACCCTCTCTTATGATAAGGAATAACATACGAAAGTTTCAGTAAGAATTGACACTTATATATTAATTGCACTTGAAGGCACTGCTTATTTTTCATGTTTTCCCTGACCTTGCCTTGTCTGTTTCCCCCACTTGGAAGAAGTGCTTTTCAGCTGGACTGAATGACTAGGAAATGGAAAATCCTGCATGTGTACACACAGTGGAAAATAATACCAATTTTACTTTTTTTTTTACAGTTTGATTTATGTTGACCAATGTTTTTATACATGCATTAGGATATGATATACAGCGTGACTGCCACTTTATCACCCATATCTTTTAAAAACTTATCCAAAAAGGCTCTTCAATGTGGTTCACCTAGCCACAACTAGCTTGCCCGTTTTCCACCGGCTTTTACTACGGTTATTGTCGGGCCGAGGAAGTAATTAGCAACAATGTCTGCCATGTATCAAACAGATTGGCACCCTATTGCATTTGGGACACAGCCAATCTCCAACCGCTCCTGTCTTGAATGTCCTCACCCAGATGCAACATCTTAACTAGATTGAGAAAAGAAAGCTAAGGACCTTCTTTTTTGACAGTAAAAACTTGAGACGAGAGAGAGAGAGAGAAGGCATTTTATTGCCTATTTTTTCCGCAACGGAGTTGTTCATAATTTTATTAACGTGAGTGTTCTTTTGTCTTTCCTCCATATGTAGTCTTCTATACCATTTAGTTTGCTGCGTGGTGGACTTTGACCTGCTCTCAATATGCAATTTAAGATGTCAACCCGGGATTGTTTACTATCTATGATTCCCATTTGTTTCTCCCATGGCTCCATGGACTGTATCAATACAGTTTATCATAATGAGGCAGTTGCCTAGAGATGTAAAACCCATGGAAACAGACCCTATTGGCCCCATCCATCTTCTGTGGTGTCCTCAGCTACTTTGAAGGATCATGTGGCCTGATTTTGCAGAGTTGTATTTTTTCCCTACTGCAGTTTGTTTATAATGCCCCGGCACTCATAGGGCTTTCCCTACTGCCGTTTGTTTCTAATGCCCCGACACTCATAGGGCTTCTCCCTACTGCAGTTTGTTTATAATGCCCCGGCACTCATAGGGCTTCTCCCTACTGCCGTTTGTTTTTTAATGCCCTGCCACTCATAGGGCTTCTCCCTACTGCAGTTTGTTTATAATGCCCTGCCACTCATAGGGCTTCTCCCTACTACAGTTTGTTTATAATGCCCTGCCACTCATAGGGCTTCTCCCTACTGCAGTTTGTTTATAATGCCCTGCCACTCATAGGGCTTCTCTCTACTGCAGTTTGTTTATAATGCCCTGCCACTCATAGGGCTTCTCCCTACTGCAGTTTGTTTATAATGCCCTGCCACTCATAGGGCTTCTCCCTACTGCAGTTTGTTTATAATGCCCTGCCACTCATAGGGCTTTCCCTACTGTAGTTTGTTTATAATGCCCCGACACTCATAGGGCTTCTCCCTACTGCAGTTTGTTTATAATGCCCTGCCACTCATAGGGCTTCTCCCTACTGCAGTTTGTTTATAATGCCCTGCCACTCATAGGGCTTTCCCTACTGTAGTTTGTTTATAATGCCCTGCCACTCATAGGGCTTCTCCCTACTGCAGTTTGTTTATAATGCCCTGCCACTCATAGGGCTTCTCCCTACTGCAGTTTGTTTATAATGCCCTGCCACTCATAGGGCTTCTCCCTACTGCAGTTTGTTTATAATGCCCTGCCACTCATAGGGCTTCTCCCTACTGCAGTTTGTTTATAATGCCCTGCCACTCATAGGGCTTCTCCCTACTGCAGTTTGTTTAACATGCCCTGCCACTCGTAGGGCTTCCTGTAACATGTATTTTCTGTCTTACCAAGGTCATCTAAGGAGAAACACGTAACACTTTACAACACCTACATTAACAACTGTGGTTTACACTTTGTGACACACTGATTGTTTGTATATTTGATTGCTATGTTTTGAGTCAGGTGTTAGTGGGTTCAATAGTGCTACTTTCAGAGTACTAATTCAATAGTGCTACTTTCAGAGTACTAATTCAATAGCAATTTGACTTTGCAGTGAATTTGGTCAAATAATTCGGTACTCATCTTATACCGGCAACACTAAATGCATGATGGATGAGGTTTTTGAATGCAAAGGCAGTGCATGGCCCACTGTTTAAGTGACTTTTATCTGGTGGAGTGAATCCAGAGTGTGGGGGAAAAGGTTGTGCCAGTAGAGGAAGTACCACAGGGCTGAATTGGTCTAGGTTAGACTGAGGGGAAAAATCTATGTGGAAACTGGAACACTCTCACCGTGTGATCACGGGCAAAGAAAGGATCCATCACAGCCAAACCACTGAGAGCATCCTCCCTACTCACAAACACACACGCACGCACGCAGGCAGGCAGGCAGGCAGGCAGGCCACACACACACACACACACACACACACACACACACACACACACACACACACACACACACACACACACACACACACACACACACACACACACACACACACACACACACACACACACACACACACCCTGAAAGCATCTTTCCTTTCTCCGTCTGTGTGCAATCAATCCTCTCCTATCGTCTGTCCAAAACAAATGTGGTTTGACGTTATCTGACTGAGTTCACTAGACTCTCTGGTCTCAAACTCTGCTTCCTGTTGGCTAAAGATGTTGCCCCACGTTGCCAGAATATAGAACTCAGTGTATGAGATCACAGAAAAAACGGTTCTACTAAGTTCCCATAACCCCCTCCTTCTCCAAAAATGCAAATATATCTTTAAATGAAAACAGGAAACAAAACGTTATGCTTTTTACCTCTATAATGTTGTTATTCAGAGAATAATATATTCTTGAATGTGATGGTCTGGGCAGGGGTGACATTGTGGATGTTTGTGCGCGTCTGTATGTTGTCGTTTGTATGTGGATGTTTTGTATTGTAAAAAATATATATATATATATATATATATATATATATATATATATATATATATATATATATATATATATATATATATATATATTCTTGAATGGAAAGCCCTACTGTATGTCTGTGAATCATCTCCACATTACCAAATCCTCCTACTGTTAATCTGTTTACGTTATACAGTAGAATAACCCTCACTTTAATGACATTTCACTGGTCATAAAACTCTGGATTACAGCACTAATACAGTATGTATTATTGCTAACTTAGCCTAAAAGGAAGCATGTTTTAAGATGTTCAAATTGAAAATAAACCACACAATCTTAATTGTGTTAATTAACACAACTGACGTCTTGATTTAAGGCCTACTTTATGCCGGTGAGGATCTTAATGCTTCAGACCACTGGTGTGCAGTGTAGACACAGTGCACCAAAACCAGAGGCTCTTAGCCCCTAGCGACGCAACGTGGTGACCAGTCCTAAGTATATCTCAACACATGACCCCCTTATACGTCCCAAATGGCACCCTATTCCCTATATAGTGCACTACTTTAGACCTGAGCCCTATGGGTACTGCAGTATATAGTTAAAGGGTTGCCATTTGGAATTCAGCCTCAGTCAAACTTAATTAAGATTCGCGCCTCCCAGGACAATATGGTCAGTGTTTTCTCCAACAAGGAAAGTTTGTCAAGAAACTCCCAACGGCCCCCTTCAAATATGTTAACAGGCTGACTCTCTGGTAATATTTTCTACAGGTACCGGCCTTAAATGTTTAATGCGTTTAATAAGGATAATTCTATTTTGTCTCATGTGGATGTTAATAGGCTGACTCCCTAGTAATATTTTCTATAGCTACCGGCCTTAAACCCTAAAATGTTTAATGTGTTTAATAAGGATAATTCTATCTTGTTTCATGTGGACGTTTATCTCATAACAGCATCAAAGATCTGAGTGTTATGTTCCCTCCAAATGTTAATAGTAGTCTGCTTTTTTTTGTTTTTACTCAGATTTCAATGACCAAGTAAAAAATGGTATTAATCCAAATCTATAAAAACAGCTGTAGTGCTGTATTTGGAAAAACACAAGCTAGAAGTCTAGGCATGAATCTTGCAGCACGCTGGTGAAAAAACAAGCAATCAAACATGAGTAGCCTACTGTAAAAAGTCTTCATTTCGGTTTAATTTAATCAAGTTACACTGTGGTCAGATTACGATTCACACATTCTCTTTGAGTTCTATTAAGTTTTCATTGTTCTCTATGCAGTCATAACAGGGTATTTCCACAGAGGCAGAGCAGGTTACCGTATAGAATGTCTGATATTTATCTCAAATAGTGTTCATTCGTTGTTCATTTGGCCTTTCATGTTAATTAGATGATATTGCTGTCAGACACCACGCACAGTAGGGTTAGTTAGACATCAGTTTAACAAATAAGATCAAATCAGGCATTCATTTATTTGAATAATTGTCCAGTTACAATAATGCATTTATAGCTGAAGCAACCCAGATGTCCTTGTGAACACAGGCACCTCTAGTTACTGTAGGCCGCCAGTCTAGGGAGGGAGACACTCATGCATCCGCAGACACACACACACACACACACACACACACACACACACACACACACACACACACACACACACACACACACACACACACACACACACACACACGCACACGCACACGCACACGGACAAAAACGCACGCACACACGCACACGGACACAAACGCACACACACACACACGGGCACACACGCACGCATACACACACACAGACACACACACACACACGGACACACACCGTTTGCTTGCATGCAGTAATATTCCGTAAAGCTGGTGCCCTTCCATAATGTACGTTTGTGCTGAAAACCTTTGCACCCAATGGCAGCACAGTTCACCTGCAATATATTGGACTGAAAACCTACAGGACCGTAGATCTCCAGGAAGAGGGTTGGGCTGAAAACCTACAGGACAGTGGATCTCCAGGAAGAGGGTTGGACTGAAAACCTACAGGACGGTAGATCTCCAGGAAGAGGGTTGGACTGAAAATCTACAGGACCATAGATCTCCAGGAAGAGCGTTGGACTGAAAATCTACAGGACAATAGATCTCCAGGAAGAGGAGTTGGGTAGCCCTGTTGTAGATCATACATATACTGTAGGCTATGTTTCTTTATTTGTAGCATTGTGGGGCAATTTCCATCTATCCACGTTGCCGCCGGGAAATGTGTGGCAAGCTGGCGTTTTGCCCCAGCACTTTTGATTTGTATTAATAAAAAAATATTGACACAAAAGTGTTGAAAAGAGAGACAAAGTATCGTGGTTTAGACTGATTCACCTCATGATTTGTTTGACAGGATTTTTAGGTTTTCATTCTCCCTAGGGCCAGGAGTTCTTCCCCTGGTCCCATCATAGCCCACATATAGTAAAACCATGTTTTATAGCTGCTTTTAATACTATGTCTTACCAAGAATTATACCCGGTTAGGTAAGCCTACCAGATCAGAAAAATCTCTGGGCCCCCAGGAAAACAATTTCCCCCACACCACTCTGTGGCCTGTGGTGCAACCTCTATAATCACCACATAATGTTACAAATGAAAAAAACATATTCTATTTGTATGATCTACTATCTCAAAAATGTTGACTTACGTAGTTTGACTTGGAGTTCAACGAGACAATTGTGTTTACATTGCCTTGCTCAGGGGAGCAACTGTTGGGCAAGTGTTGTGCGCGACCTCCCGAGGTAATGCTTCGAGACGTGATAATTTCGCAAGTTTAAACAACAGTATTGCCTCTTGAGAATCGATATCTCTTCGAGAACCTCTCAAAAAATGTCACTTTGCTATCGTTAATGTGAAAACTGTATTATTCATAGCTTGTGCCATCCTTTGAAAGATCAATAGACAACACATTTCTTTTGAAACAGTGTCTTTTTCTGCTCTGTCAGCGTCTAGGTGTCATCGACTGACACACTCTTCACTTCATAACGCTCTCTCGGACCACAAACAAACTAGCAGCTTCCTACCCATACTCATAAAGCATCTCAAAGTAGAAGTGCTGATCTAAGATCCGAGTTGTCTTTTAGATTAAAATGAATGAAGGAAAAAGGAAACCGCACCCTGCTCTTGATAGTATCACTGATATTTAATAAGCTTACGTATCAGCCACACGGCCTTTGTCAGAGCTTTTGTGAATTTTCTGAAAACAGCACCTCTATGTAGACCTAGCCCCACCCACATCCGTTCCATGCATGGAAAGGGGTTGGAGGCAAAGGAAAAAGAAATGAGTGCTACCAAACATAACAATATGTATTTCACAAACACTACGAAAGTGTATAAATAAGACGCATTAAACACGTCCTTTTTCCTTCATCCTGTTTCAACTGTTGCCATGCACCTGCAAAAGATTGCTCAGATGTGCGAGTGCCTTTTGAATTTTAGATTAAAATGAATACACAGACGGGAACTGATACTAGACCTACTCTGAGATGTATTTATGTATACGGGCCCAATATGTTAGTATGGTTCAGTGACAAAAAATCAAATGGCAATTACTGTCAATCGCCCAGCAAGGATTTACTTCAGACAAAGTACTTTACTGTACCTTGATGTGATAACTCCATTTAGGTTCTGATATTCTGAGACTAACTGTAGATTTTAGTGGCCCTCCGGTCTCCTTTTCAGCTGAAACACCTGATCTACTTAACAAAAAGGCACATCTCAATAGGTAGTTCAGGTAAGTCATGACATGTCACAAGTGGGAGGGGCCTTTCCTCTTCTGTTCTCTATTGTTCCTCAAGCGGGGGGGCGATGACATCACATATTCCCATCAGACCAACTCCATGAATGACCTACTCATTGTTTGCAGTTGTGTCAAAAAAACAATATTTTGCTCAAAACATTATTTTTTTTTTACCCTTTAGTATGTGTACTTCACAGTATTTATACTTAGGATATCGGTTTTCAACAGTAAAAGTAAAACAACTTCTGGAGGACGTCTTTAACCTTTAATACAACTTAAAGTTCACAGATATGAAAGATTCAGATCAGAGCTTTGATCAACAATCTATCACTCTTGTCAACAACTCCCCTTTTTTGTAAAAACAGTTATGCATGGTACTGTAGGTCTGTAATTAAAAACCTTAGATCAGTCTCAGGTATTCCATTGTTGTTGTTGTCAGCAGATCGTAGTTGTCAGTTTAAACTCTAGCCTTACTTAGTGTCTTAACACTTTAAATCTAAAAACAAAACGTTGATAACAGCACTAATCTGTTTCTAGGTTTAGTTTCTTAGTGAAAAAGTATTAAAGCACAAATAGATGACCGTAAGACAAACTGTTGTTAAACCAAAAAAAGATATAGAATTTACACTTTCAGTATATTTTTTGTTTTCTCAGTGGAAAGAAGAGACGTTAGAATAATTGAAAAGGACCTTTAAATGTCAAGCCCTTATAACGCAAATCTACCACTGATCGGATTGAATCCTGGCCTTTATCACTTCAGGAAGGCATGCTTGATGACCTTCACTTTTTAATAACAAGAAACCCTTATTCTTGGCTTGAGCCATGTTTGAAAGATCAATATTTATGTGTATTTTCTGCTCTGTCAGTATTCTGTGCATCATCTCAGCGGAAAGAATTGATGCTAGATGGGAAGACACTTGCTGAATCAACGTCGTTTCCATGTCATTTCAATTCAATTATGTTGAACCAAAGTGGAATAGATGTTGATTTGACGTTAAGTAAAGCTGAATGCTTTAAATATCCCCTGTGCAAGACCACACTTTAGGTTTTCATTATGCAACTCCCAATACTTTGGCTTGAGTTGCCATTCGACTACTAAGCCATTTTCCATGTAATACGTTTTATTTAGTAATTGCATGGCTCTCCATTAACCCTCTAGAGTCAAAGCCCTGTCTAAGCTGGGGGAGGGGAGTGGGGTTCTAAACTAACATACAGTATGGAATTGTTTTAAGATGGTCATAGCAAGGATTATTTGCTATTTGAGTTAGAATTTTAAGACCCCTTCATTTATCAAAAAATATATATATAAAAAAAAATTGGATGAAACATTGAATTTGGCATTACTGCTATTAGCCAATAGAAATGCGTTGAATAACAGATTCACTACATGGAACAGATAGTCCCCAAAACATTTTCAAAAGGAAGTTTGTTCTGAAGTGCCTGTTCAATATCTGAGAGACCAGGAAACAATTTACACGACATAAAAAAAAATGTGACAAGTATTTATCACCTTATTTTAGGTGCTAAACTGTCTCCATATATACTTCCGTCATTTAAAAAAAACTGGTACCGGGAACCTTCCGACGAGTCTTGTGAACATCCTAGAGCAGAACGGAGAAGACCATCGTGTTCGTGAGATTTCTCATCATTCAATAATACTTCGTAGGCCAAATTGTTCGGACGCTACAGACGTTTTCATGAGAATACAGATTTTTTTTTATTGTGTTAGTTCAATTTCCACAGGGCGAGGGTTAAATAATAAACAGTCGTATTTTAAAGCAAAGTTGTGATGAACTAAAAAGCGAGAAAAAGAGATAAAAAGAGCATTGTTGTTTCATACCTGTTACAAAAGTAGTCTGGAGTCGGTCTTCCTCTATGTGAGGCTGCTTCCTGTGTGTAGGGAAGAACCTGAGCAGAGACTGGTACAGGTGCAACAACAGCCGTGCCTATTAGAATGAAATCGGCCCTCCTGTAGCTGTACAAAGTAAATATAAACACCTCCCCTTAGGTGTGTCCCTGTGTGTGTCTGGGTAGGCCTGTTTGTGTACATTATCATAACAGTAGCCTTAACAACCTCCATGGCTCAGAGCAGGTTGTTGTGTCTCTTTCCTTCTGGCCATCTTGCCCAGCATTTAGCCTTTCTGCAATACATTGTTTCCAACCTGTTCAGCGACTACTTTGTGTTGTATTGATGACTATATTTCCCCACCTATACTGATCCTGATCTCTAGTTCTAGGCTACCTCTCATGGGAATCAGGAGAGTCCATTATTAATTAACAAGGGTGAGAAACTCAACCGCCTCTTTCTCCGTCTGGATGTGAAACGAGTCCAAACATATTTGTTAAATAGTTGAACAACCCTCCTGACAATGGTTCAAAATTAGAGCTTTTCAACCTGTATTCACCGTGACTTGACCACATAAAGAGTAGAGGAATCCCACTCTCCCTCATGTACCCACTCTCTCTGTTTCTCTATGAATTGACCATGGGAACCCATATTTCCAATCTGACAATCCTTAGAGTGACATGACACATCAGACTCAAATGTCTCTTTGCTTCCCTCTCAATAGTTTCTCCAGAAATCTTTATTCATTGTCAGAAGCAAGAACAAATTCAAATAGGCAGGTTTTCAGATATGAGAAACAGAATGGTGTTCTAAAAAATGTTTGTTTGACATACACACAAAAAAATGTGGATTCCTTAAGGGTTCTTTAGGAAGGATGATGGTTGTATGTGAAATCATACTAACCGAAAGAACCCTTTTGAGTCGTTTAATGGTTCTTTTCAGTTCAAAAAAGGGTTCTTTCATCTCACTCAGGGTAATAATTCAAATGTAGGGGCAGTAGCTCATTAGCATATGTGGGGGTGTGATTTGCACACAGCTCTTTTTGGGCAACCCTGAGTGATGGTCCTTGGTTGCAACCAGTTCCAAACTGCCTCTGGAAACAAGGTCAGCACAATAACTGTTCTTCAGGAGCTTCATGAAATGGGTTTTCATGGCAGAGCAGCGGCACACAAGCCTAAGATCACAATGCCAAACGTCAGCCGGAGTGGTGTAAAGCTTGCAGCCATTGGACTCTGGAGCAGTGGAAACGTGTTCTCTGAAATGATGAATCACGCTTCACCATCTGGCAGTCCGACGGGCTAATCTGGATTTGGTGGATGCAAGGAGAACGCTACCTGTCCAAATGCATAGTGCCAACTGTAAAGTTTGGTAGAGAAGGAATAATGGTCTGGGGCTGTTTTTCATGGTTCGTGCTAGGCTCCTTAGTTCCAGTGAAGGGAAATCCTAACACTACAGCATACAATGATATTCTAGACGATTCTGTGCTTAAAGCAAGTCAAAATGAGGCTCAGTAGTGTGTGTGGCCTCCACGTGCCTGTATGACCTCCCTACAACGCCTGGACATGCTCCTGATGAGGTGGCGGATGGTCTCCTGAGGGATCTCCTCCCAGACCTGGACTAAAGCATCCGCCAACTCCTGGACAGTCTGTGGTGCAACGTGGCGTTGGTGGATGGAGCGAGACATGATGTCCCAGATGTGCTCAATTGGATTCAGGTCTGGGGAACGGGCGGGCCAGTCCATAGCATCAATGCCTTCCTCTTGCAGGAACTGCTGACACACTCCAGCCACATGAGGTCTAGCATTGTCTTGCATTAGGAGGATCCCAGGGCCAACCGCACCAGCATATGGTCGCACAAGGGGTCTGAGGATCTCATCTCTGTACCTAATGGCAGTCAGGCTACCTCTGGCGAGCACATGGAGGGCTGTGCGGCCCTCCAAAGAAATGCCACCCCACACCATGACTGACCCACCGCCAAACCGGTCATGCTGGAGGATGTTGCAGGCAGCAGAACGTTCTCCACGGCGTCTCCAGACTGTCACGTCTGTCACATGTGCTCAGTGTGAACCTGCTTTCATCTGTGAAGAGCACAGGGCGCCAGTGGCGAATTTGCCAATCTTGGTGTTCTCTGGCAAATGCCAAACGTCCTGCACGGTGTTGGGCTGTAAGCACAACCCCCACCTGTGGACGTCGGGCCCTCATACCAGCCTCATGGAGTCTGTTTCTGACCGTTTGAGCAGACACATGCACATTTGTGGCCTGCTGGAAGTCATTTTGCAGGGCTCTGGCAGTGCTCCTCCTTGCACAAAGGCGGAGGTAGCGGTCCTGCTGCTGGGTTGTTGCCCTCCTACGGCCTCCTCCATGTCTCCTTATGTACTGGCCTGTCTCCTGGTAGCGCCTCCATGCTCTGGACACTACGCTGACAGACACAGCAAACCTTCTTGCCACAGTTCGCATTGATGTGCCATCCTGGATGAGCTGCACTACCTGAGCCACTTGTGTGGGTTGTAGACTCCGTCTCATGCTACCACTAGATTGAAAGCACCGCCAGCATTCAAAAGTGACCAAAACATCAGCCAGGAAGCATAGGAACTGAGAAGTGGTCTGTGGTTACCACCTGCAGAACCACTCCTTTATTGGGGGTGTCTTGCTAGTTGCCTATAATTTCCACCTGTTGTCTATTCCATTTGCACAACAGCATGTGAAATTTATTGTCAATCAGTGTTGCTTCCTAAGTGGACAGTTTGATTTCACAGAGGTGTGATTGACTTGGAGTTACATTGTGTTGTTTAAGTGTTCCCTTAATTTTTTTGAGCAGTATATATAAAATGAAGATTATATAAAAAGTTTCCATATAGCACCAAAAATGGTTCTGCTATACTACCAAGCCAAACAACCCTAATTTGACACTATATAAAACCGTTTCTTTTTAGTGTGTACAGTACAAACGCACACATGCACGCACACACACACACATACACACACACACACACACACATAGTACACAGTACACAGTACACAGTACACAGTACACAGTACACATTACACAATAGGACAAATATAGGCACCCACATTGCTATTATAACCCAGGTAGGATTGTTGCTGTTGTGGGCCCACACGACAGGGAGATATGAGGCAATGGAAATGGGAGATCCCTTTCCGTCCTGACTTTTCCATCCTGGTGGTATTGACGTTAATGACGTGTAAAGGTAGCTAGGGATGAACAACACACATACTGTACTGTAGTTAACAGGGATTATCTGCCTGTCGCCACAGATGCCCAAAGAGAGCTGGGCTTCTGTTTGAACGTAGT
This sequence comes from Salmo salar, assembly GCF_965601325.2. Classification (NCBI taxonomy): domain Eukaryota; kingdom Metazoa; phylum Chordata; class Actinopteri; order Salmoniformes; family Salmonidae; genus Salmo; species Salmo salar. The sequence continues at coordinate 34,956,872 of NC_138318.1, forward strand.
GGGAATAATACTCTAAACTGGATTGGAATGATTCTTTATGCAATATTGCAGTAGAAGTAACTAGTTAACTTTCACAATACTCCGCTATGTCTCTGATGAATGCCTTTTTTTATATATCATTTGATGTAGGCTTGAATAGGGAACTGACTTTCATACAATCTGGGTCAGTCAATTGTTTAGTCCACACAGGTCCTAATACAAAGCCTAACTACAGGAGTACAACGTGTCTGGTTTTACTTCATGGTGTATCTGGACATGTACAACTGTAGTAAGCCTGACTATGTTTCTCACAACCTTACAGGATGGTAGGCCTACAGTTGGTAATGAGAAAGCTGTCTATCAACAACAATTTGTGTCTGAAAGCTACTGTTAACTTTGCATTGTGGAATAGAAACACATTTTATACCCAGGTCTATTATATGGTGTAGTACATTAGGGTCTGAATTTATTCACACCCTTGATAAAGATCACCAATAAATCATTCAAATACTATATTGTATGATAAAAAAAAATCATGAAGTGATATTATTTTATACTAATCCAATTGCTCAGAGAAAGAGATTTTGTTTAACAGGCAATATTGTTTTCTCTCAAAAAGATAGGAGTCAAAATTGACACTCAAAAATATTCTTAGCAATAAAGTAGTCAAAACATTTAGTAATTTGTCCCATATTCCTAGCACGCAATGACTACCGTAATTTCCGGACTATAAGCCGCAACTTTTTTCCCATGCTTTGAACCTCGCGGCTTAAACAATGACGCGGCTAATATTTGGATTTTTCCCGCTTTCAAATTTTTTTCTCCCAAAAAAACACATTCTGTGATGTGTTCAGTTTTTTGGTGGCATGAAGCTTTCATTAGACCAATGAAATTGCCGAACGGGTTAAGGTCAAACAACTTTTTTGTTTACTGTTTAGATTAAATCGAGCGCTCTCAAACTTCCCATCATTCTGAATACGGTAGTCATTTTGTCACCCTCATCATGGCAAAGACACGGAGAAATGCATATGATGCAGCTTTCAAGTTGAAGGCGATTGATCTGGCTGTTGGAAAAGGAAATAGAGCTGCTGCACGGGAGCTTGGTCTTAATGAGTCGATGATAAGACGTTGGAAACAGCAGCGTGAGGAATTGACTCAGTGCAAAAAGGCAACTAAAGCTTACTGCTAATTTTTTATTTTTTGTTACAAGCCGTGTTTCGTTAAAACCTATTTATTTTTGTTACAAGCCGTGTTTCGTTAAAGCCTATTTATTTTTGTTACAAGCCGTGTTTCGTTAAAGTCTGTGTAAAGTTAATTTGTTTCAATGTACCGGTAGGCACCTGCGGCTTATAGACATGTGCGGCTTATTTATGTTCAAAATAATATATATTTTTTAACTCAGTGGGAGCGGCTTATATTCAGGTGCGGTCAATAGTCCGGAAATTACGGTACATCAAGCTAGTGACCATACAAAATTATTGGATGCATTTGCAGTTCGTTTTGAGTTGGGTTTCAGATTATTTTGTTCCCAATATAAATGAATGCTAAACAATCTATTGTGCTTTTTCAGAGTCGCTTTTGTTGTGTTTCTAAATACTTCTACGTTAACCTGGATGCTACCATATTTATGGGTAATCCTGAATAATGAGAAAGTTACACAGGGTCAAAGATCATACCCCCAAGCCATCCTAACCTCCCTTTTTATTTGTAATGGTAGGTCTTTTTTTTTCTTCACTTTATTTAACTAAGCAAGTCAGTTAAGAACAAGTTCTTATTTTTAATGACAGCCTGGGAACAGTGGGTTAACTGCCTTGTCCAGGGGAAGAACGACAGATTTGTACCTTGTCAGCTCGTGGATTTGAACTTGCAACCTTTTGGTTACTAGCCCAACACTCTAACCACTATGCTACCCTGCCACCCCAAAGCACAGCCCCCACACCACTACAGGGATATCAACAGACCAGCACTTTTTTGTGTGTGCGTATGTCAAAGAAACATCTTTGACTTCATGAATGTGAATAAAAGTTCAGTGGGTTCATGGCTATAAAGTCAGTTTTTGAATAACTCCTACATTAGTTTAGTAACACATGGAGTCTACACTAAAACCACCATGGTTTAGTCATTTCAGTACAATGCTCTATCTGCCAAGTTCCATAACTCTCGTAGACAAAACAACGAAATTGACATTACAAGGCTATCCATGCAGCAGCAGTAGTTTGGAACAATTGGATTGGTCTTGGTGATAAAATTCAATCACGATAAACTCAACAAAACAGATTTGTTGTTCTCTATTCAATTCTGTGCTCAAACAGATGGACAATGTTTCAATGGTATCACTTCTGGGTTTTGGTTGCGTGTCATTGTGACTCTTAGTTGTGTAAGAGCCCCCTTCGGGCTCTTGCGGTGGAGGAGATCTTCGTGGGCTATACTCAGCCTTGTTTCAGGATAGTAAGTTGGTGGTCTGTCAAACGGGTCCACAGTGTCCCCCAACCCCTCCCCTGTCTCAGCCTTCAGTATTTATGCTGCAATAGTCTATGTGCCGGGGGGCTAGGGTCAGTCTGTTATATCTGGTGTAATTCTCCCGTCTTATCTGATGTCCTGTGTGAATTTAAGTATGCTCCCTCTAATTCTCTTGCTCTCCCTCCCCCTGGAGGACCTGAGCCCTAGGACCTTGCCTCAGGACTACCTGGCCTGATTACTTCTGGCTGTTCCCAGTCCACCTGGTCATGCTGCTGCTCCAGTTTCAACTGTTCTGCCTGCGGCTATGGAACCCTGACCTGTTCACCGGAAGTGTTACCTTTTCCTGGACCTGCTGTTTTCGACTCTCTCTCTCTACTACACCTGCTGTCCCGACATATGAATGCTCGACTATGAAAAACCAGCTGACATTTACTCCTGAGGTACTGACCTGTTGCACCCTCTACAACCACTGTGATTATTATTTGATCCCTGCTGGTCATCTATGAATATTTGAACATCTTGAAGAACAATCTGGCCTTAATGGCCATGTCCTCTTATAATCTCCACCCGGCACAGCCAGAAGAGGACTGGCCACCCCACAGAGCCTGCTTCCTCTCTAGGTTTCTCCCTAGGTTCCTGCCTTTCTTCCTGCCACCATCTACATTGCATGCTGTTTGAGGTTTTAGACTGGGTTTCTGTAAAGCACTCTGATGATGTAAAAAGGGCTTTATAAATAAATGTGATTGATTGATTGTTGAAGGGGATGAAGAAAATAAAACCATTATCCCTGACTTGAAATCTCACATTTTCTGTGAAGTGTTCTTCACCTTTAGAAAATGGCCAAAGCTGGCCACATAAATCACAGTATGCTTGGTCTGCTGTTTGGACTGTTAGTCTTACCAAGTACAGCAGCAGGGTCAGGCTGTTGAAACTACAGATTGTGCCTTTAATTAAAGGGTCTAGTTCTAGTACAGTAATGATGTACCAGCATCAGATCTTACCACGTCATGATGCATTTCACGAGCTACAATAAGTGGGTGCCTTTTGAGTAGTGTAATTCTGACCAAAAAAGTTTTATTTCACTTAATTTTAACATTCTGTCATAAAGAGTACTTCCCAATGTCACGATCGTCGTAAATATTGGACCAAGGCGCACCGTGAGTAGTGTTCCACATCTTTATTATAAAGTGAAACTTCAGCAAAATACAAAAACAATAAATGATCAAACGAAATGTGAAGACATTGAAGTGCAAATAGGCACCTACACAAATAGGCACCTACACAAAAACAAGATCCTACAAAACACAATAGCCGGCATTAATGGTACTGGTTCAATGACACACCTCGTACGGCAAGTGCGAGGAGCTGGCACAGGACGTACTGGGCTGTGGAGGCGCACTGGAGACCTGGTGCGTAGAACCGGCATCAATGGTACAGCTTCGATGACACACCTCGCACGGCAAGTGCGAGGAGCTGGCACAGGACGCACCGGACAGGGGACACACACTTCAGGGCGAGTGTGAGGAGGGGACACAGGACGTACCGGACTGGGGAGGTGCACTGGAGGCCTGATGCGTGGGACCGGCACAAGTTGCACCGGACTGGCGACACGCTCCTCCAAATGCCTGCGTTGCCGCATCCTATTAGCCAACTCCATTCTCCGGTATCCCTCCTCGCACTGTTCCATTGACTCCCAGACGGGATCTGGTACTCTCCTTGGGTCGACCGACCACCTCTCTATCTCCTCCCAGGTTGTCACTGGCTCACTCCCCGGCTCCGCCAACCACCCTGTGTGCCCCCCCCCAAACAAACATTTTTGGGCTGTCTTTTGGGCTGTCCTTGTGGCCGTGTACCCTGGCGTTGTTGCTGTCCTCCCTTCTCTCCCTGTGTCTGCTTCAATGGCAGACTTTCGTATCTTGCCAAGATTTCCTCCCAAGTCCAGGAAATTCTCTCCTCGACCTCCACGTAAGTCCAGGAGGCCATCTCCTTCTGGGCATGCTGCTTGGTCCTGTTGTGGTGGGATCTTCTGTCCCGATCGTCGTAAAGATTGGACCAAGGCGCAGCGTGAGTAGCGTTCCACATCTTTATTATAAAGTGAAACTTCAACAAAATACAAAAACAATAAATGATCAAACGAACCGTGAAAACAGTGAATGCAAATAGGCACCTACACAAAAACAAGATCCCACAAAACACAGTGGGGATATGGCTGCCTAAATATGATCCCAATCAGAGACAACGGTAAACAGCTGCCTCTGATTGGGAACCATACCAAGCACACCAACATAGAAATACACAACATAGAACACCTCCAGTCACGCCCTGACCTACTACAGTGAGGGGAAAAAGTATTTGATCCACTGCTGATTTTGTATGTTTGCCCACTGACAAAGAAATGATCAGTCGATCATTTTAATGGTAGGTTTATTTGTACAGTGAGAGACAGAAAAACAACAACAAAAATCCTGAAAAACGCATGTCAAAAATGTTATGAATTGATTCGAATTTTAATGAGGGAAATAAGTATTTGACCCCCTGTCAATCAGAAAGATTTCTGGCTCCCAGGTGTCTTTTATACAGGTAACGAGCTGAGATTAGGAGCACACTCTTAAAGGGAGTGCTCCTAATCTCAGCTTGTTACCTGTATAAAAGGCACCTGTCCACAGAAGCAATCAATCAATCAGATTCCAAACTCTCCACCATGGCCAAGACCAAAGAGCTCTCCAAGGATGTCAGGGACAAGATTGTAGACCTGCACAAGGCTGGAATGGGCTACAAGACCATCGCCAAGCAGCTTGGTGAGAAGGTGACAACAGTTGGTGCGATTATTCGCAAATGGAAGAAACACAAAATAACTGTCAATATCCCTCGGCCTGGGGCTCCATGCAAGATCTCACCTCGTGGAGTTGCAATGATCATGAGAACGGTGAGGAATCAGCCCAGAACTACATGGGAGGATCTTGTCAATGATCTCAAGGCAGCTGAGACCATAGCCACAAAGAAAACAATTGGTAACACACTACGCCGTGAAGGACTGAAATCCTGCTGCGCCCGCAAGGTCCCCCTGCTCAAGAAAGCATGCCCGTCTGAAGTTTGCCAATGAACATCTGAATGATTCAGAGGACAACTAGGTGAAAGTGTTGTGGTCAGATGAGACCAAAATGGAGCTCTTTGGCATCAACTCAACTCGCCGTGTTTGGAGGAGGAGGAATGCTGCCTATGACCCCAAGAACACCATCCCCACCGTCAAACATGGAGGTGGACACATTATACTTTGGGGGTGTTTTTCTGCTAAGGGGACAGGACAACTTCACCGCATCAAAGGGACGATGGACGGGGCCATGTACCGTCAAATCTTGGGTTTTAACCTCCTTCCATCAGCCAGGGCATTAAAAATGGGTCGTGGATGGGTATTCCAGCATGACAATGACCCAAAACACAAGGCAACAAAGGAGTGGCTCAAGAAGAAGCACATTAAGGTCCTGGAGTGGCCTAGCCAGTCTCCAGACCTTAATCCCATAGAAAATCTGTGGAGGGATCTGAAGGTTCGACTTGCCAAACGTCAGCCTCGAAACCTTAATGACTTGGAGAAGATCTGCAAAGAGGAGTGGGACAAAATCCCTCCTGAGATGTGTGCAAACCTGGTGGCCAACTACAAGAAACGTCTGACCTCTGTGATTGCCAACAAGGGTTTTGCCACCAAGTACTAAGTCATGTTTTGCAGAGGGGTCAAATACTTATTTCCCTCATTATAATGCAAATAATTGTATAAACATTTTGACATGCGTTTTTCAGGATGTTATTCTGTTATTCTGTTATTTGTTATTCTGTCTCTCACTGTTCAAATAAACCTACCATTAAAATTATAGACTGATCATTTCTTTGTCAGTGGGCAAACGTACAAAATCAGCAGGGGATCAAATACTTTTTTCCCACACTGTACAAAGGCTATAATGTCACACAGATTTCATTTGGTATTGATTAGGCCAATTCCAAAAGTGTTTGTTGCTATTAGTTAACATAATATATATGAGCATAAATATAATACTGTCAGTTTGTAATATTGATGGGCACCAAAATTATTTTTAAAGTCCATTTCTGCTTGATACCTGGTATGTCAAATTTAGTTTTTTTGTAAATTTCATTTTTTTGTAAATAAACTATGAAATTTATGTAACACATGCTCTTTGGTGCTTCAGCTTTATTTTCTGAAAATATTTTTGGATGTTCAAAATAGAGTGACCCAATTCTCTCCAGAATGTGAGTACAGTACAGTACTGTATATAGGTGTGTGTGTGTGTGTGTGTGTGTGTGTGTGTGTGTGTGTGTGTGTGTGTGTGTGTGTGTGTGTGTGTGTGTGTGTGTGTGTGTGTGTGTGTGTGTGAGAAAGACATTGAGCTGCAGTTCCGAGGTAGAGACACTGACTATTCATAGTATGTTAAAAGATTCTGGTGAAGTAACCCTTTTGGACCACACTATCTGCCACATTGAAGAACTCCGTGTGAATTATCACTTAAACCTCTAAAATCAGCAATCATAGGATTCATTCATGCTCCTTAGATGCCAGGTCAGGGTTACACACACACTCTGTCATGGTCTATGGACCCCCTGAAGTAGCCTTGCCCCCCCCATGTATAAAACTCTAGTTCTGCCGCTTCCCCTAACCTATCAAAGCGCAGTGATGATCGTACCTTATATTCAACATATTGGGTAGAAAAATGTCCCATTATACCTACAAGGTACCAAACTGTAGCATGTGAGTTCGTATGTGTACCTTTGACCTTTGTGTTCCCCAGGGAACAACACTATACCCTAACCATACCCTAACCATAATGTACATGTTCCAAACACTAAGTATGAACCCGCTTTTCACCACAGAAAGATCGATGCGCTCAACCAAAAGCTTGCACGTTCAAATCCCCAAAGCATTCATCTTTATCAAGTGTCTGCACTGCTAGATTTACATTGATGTCACATGGGGGGTGATAATTGGACTGTTATTTACTCAGTCTCTCTCTCTCTCTCTCTCTCTCTCTCTCTCTCTCTCTCTCTCTCTCTCTCTCTCTCTCTCTCTCTCTCTCTCTCTCTCTCTCCCTCTCCCACTCTCAGGCTCCAATGATCTGTGGATCTCGTCTCTCTCCTCTTCCAGGCCCATTCAGAAGCTGTATCATGTTTGTGTCTGAGTTTCATAAGCGTTCTCATGTCAAAGCTCATGAGAGTCTGAAGTGATGCTAATCTAGCCCAGCAGCACCCGGCCAGGGGAAACAGCTCCTTTATCCTGCCTGCTGGCGAGCAACCACATGCAGCGGACCACTTGGCTAACACTCCATGTTTCCATCTCACCCCTTCTTCTGTTTTATTTTTTGTCCTGTTGCATTTCACAGTGTTCCTGCTCTTTGTGTCTTTCTGTCTGTCTCTTTGTCTCTTTGTGTCTGTCTCTTTGTGTCTTTCTGTCTGTCTCTTTGTGTCTTTCTGTCTGTCTTTTTGTATCTGTCTGTCTCTTTGTGTCTTTCTGTCTGTCTCTTTGTGTCTTTCTGTCTGTCTTTTTGTATCTGTCTGTCTTTTTGTGTCTGTCTGTCTGTCTGTCTGTCTGTCTGTCTGTCTGTCTGTCTGTCTGTCTGTCTGTCTGTCTGTCTGTCTGTCTGTCTGTCTGTCTGTCACAACAATGATTATGATATCAATCATTATCTAATAGTATTGCATGTTAATAATACTGTACATTGCCAGTTGAATAAAGTACTGTACATAAGCCTCGCACTCATTTCAAAAGATTGAAGTTAATGGTGCATTTAACAAACAACCATTAAACAAACAACTTACCCACATTAAAAAATAGTATAGTATAAATATTATAGTATTCAGATAGTTCAGTGCTTCTGCTCTTTTCTATAATTTGTACAAAACACATGCAGTATATGTTTTATACTTGGCATGTAGGTTTCGCAGTTACGGGTGGCACAAATTTGAATATGGCAGATGGGAATGGGCAGGGTATATGCAAATGAAATACTGTACTATATATTAGAAGAATTACTGTAGTGTTTCTTTGTGAACTGTGTTGTTTTTGTGGTCTGTAGTATACTGTAGTATTTACTATAGTATTCTACATTATACTACACAATTCTATAGTAAGTACTACACATGGTCGAGGGATACTACAGTGTGTAGTATAGTATTCTACGGTGTACTACAGTTTATTACAGAATTCTATATTAAGTGCTACAGTATTCTATAGTAAACTGTAATATTTTTTCATGTGGGTATTTGCCTCTAATCACAAATTAGGTGTTTTAAAAGGTTTGTAAACACTTACGTTTATGGGTGCCACCCTTAGAGTTTTAATCTATAAAATCTAAGTGCCTGCAATTGACCAACAAAACACTATTTCCTAGATCCATTTGCGCTGCTGTTTACTGGCCGTTGGATAGCCGTGGTTTCAGCAGTTTCTTATGCATCTCAATAAAAGACTGTGGACTGTGTTGTCTCATCTAGTGCATTTTTAAGGCCATTCTTGAGTAGTGATTTGAAAAAGGCCTTCCCACTCTTGGGTTTTCGTTTTACATCTTCTTTCCATCTTATATATATATATATATATATATTTTTTTTTTACACATTTTACGTCTTTGAGTAGTTATTGTTTTCATAATGTCGTGTGAAGAAATGTGATCAACATTTTCATTTCCCAGTCTTTCATCTGAGCATAATGTTCGTGTAAACGGTTTGGTGGTAGCGGTTCTCTCTCTCTCTCTCTTTTTGAAAGACTTTGATTGAACTGATCTGATTCCAGATTTACAAAAAAAATAAAAATACCATTCACTCTAAGTGTCTCTGTGGCTTTGGAGTGTACCAGCCTGGTTTGGACATATTGGAACGACCACTAAATTTGCTCTCCAAATGGCACCCTAGTATCTATATAGTGCACTACTTTTGACTGGGTTCCCATAGGAAATATATCAGAAAATAGAGTGCCATTTGGGACACAGACCCTAACCAGCAGATTGACAGAACACTTTGGGAAAGTATGCTACAGACCTTAGCATGAATTAGACATTCTTCGGGAGATTGTTATGACGATTTAGGTTGAGTTTTTTTCTCACAGCCCCTGCTTCTGGTTGGAAAGTGCTTTTTGTCCCTGCAGTGAAGTCAGAGCAGAGGTCACGGTATTGTTTTTATTTATGTGGTAGTGGATGAGAATGCTCATTAACAACACACAAGACCTGGGCTCAAATAGTACTTTAAATCATTCCAAAATCCTGTATCTGGGCTTGATTGAGCTTGCCTGGTACAATGGAACTAATAGAATGGTTGTAGAAAAGCAAACCCAGCCCATCTGGCACTCCAGGTAGACTAAAGCAAATGCTAAGTGCCTTTGAAAGATTTCAAATAGTATTTGAACCCAGGTCTGCGACATGCAGCCAACACAGTGATCAGTAAGGAACGCAGAGCTGTGTTGCGTTGTTTAGACTGCCTGATGAGGCGTGACGCTCACCCTGCTCACCCTGTTGAGAGACCGCCAGAGACAGAAAGACAGAACACATGCCCTATAAATGATCTATTAGTGGCATATAAATGGAAAGTCACCATGACATTCAGACAGGGGAAAGTGTCAGAAACAGTGATGTAGCAGAGCTAGACAGACAAATGTGCTCATTGATGTCTGTCAATTTGCATGTGAGCGCCCAGAAATAACTCTTTGGAGAGTAATGGTATCAACTACTAGTTCACACCCAAAACAGCAAACATACACTTGAAACATTTTGTGCTGCAATGTCACTAGATTTTGACTTAATCCCGTGCCATCAGCACAGCCACCACTGCAAATGCCCACACTGTACACACAAAAAAATGAGGGTTCCTTATTCCTCAATGACGGTGAAGGTTCTATGTGGAACCAAACCGAGCCAAATAACCCTTTGAGCCTTTCAATGGTTCTTTGCAGTTCAAAAAAAGGGTTCTTTCCTCTTCTACTGATGTCTCATGTGGGAATGTCTCCTTTCAAATATGTTGGGCAGCTAGTCTTCATGGGGTCTGTATAAAATGTACAAATACATTAAAAAGTACAGAACAATAATAGCCAAGAAATACATAAGGTATTATATTATTAAATTTTTTTAGGAGTTATATATTGGAAATGCACCAGGAGACAACAAACATAATATTTTCATACATATACAGTACCAGTCAACAGTTTGGAGACACCTACTCATTCAAGGGTTTTTCTTTATTTGTACTATTTTCTACATTGTAGAATAATAGTGAAGACATCAAAACCATGAAATAACACACGTGGAATCATGTAGTAACCAAAAAAATTGATAAACAAATCAAAATATATTTTATATTTGATATTGTTCAAAGTAGAGACCCTTTGCCTTGATGACAGCTTTGCAAAATCTAGGCATTCTCTCAACCAGCTTCACCTGGAATGCTTTTCCAACAGCCTTGAAGGAGTCCCACATATGCTGAGCACTTTTCCAAAGCTATGTAGAAGTAGTAAAAATGAGAAAAGGAGAGGGGGAATCAAGAAGGGGAAGAAAGAAAAAACATGAATTTGTCTACAATTTTCTTTAGATTCAGGCGACATACTGTATTGTATGATGTTATGCGAATTTGGCCTTTATTGCTACTTGGTCAGTGAGGAATGTAGAGTAAAGATCCACGGTTAAAACTGTCTATGACTTCACCATGATACTGTATTATTGTTTTAGTAGTTATTCGGGATCATTTATGTGGTACAGGAATTATATCATAGTAGTTAAAAAGACTCTCCTCTAAGCAGTTCTGTTAAACTAGGTTACTCAGTACAGGGATGGATTCGGTTGAGATCCTCTCAGCGCTCATCTCAAGACAAGCCTCTGAATTTTAATAAGACCCATACCAGCAACAGAGGTCACCAGAGGCAGGATACGAATGGTGTAGGCCAACAAACTTAGAGAACGGAAGGGTAGGCTACAAACCAGACTAGTAGGAGCTGACCGCAGACAGCTAGCTGGTGGACAGGTCAGAAAAACAGCAGCTAAAAAGTAAAAGGAGAATAAAATACATCCTGCCGTCTTAAACTAAAAGGAGGATCAAATATATCCTGCCGTCTTGAACAAAAAGGAGGATTAAATATATCCTGCCATCTTGAACAAAAAGGAGGATTAAATATATCCTGCCATCTTGAACTAAAAGGAGAATAAAATTATATCCTGCTGTCTTCAACTAAAAGAAGAAAAAAGTATATCCTGCCAAGAACAACTAATTGGAGAATGAAATATATCCTGCCGTCTTCAACTAAAAGGAGAATACAATATATCCTGCCGTCTTCAACTAAAAGGAGAATAAAATATATCCTGCCGTCTTCAACTAAAAGGAGAATAAAATATATCCTGCCGTCTTCAACTAAAAGGAGAATACAATATATCCTGCCGTCTTCAACAAAAAGGAGAATGAAATATATCCTGCCATCTTCAACTAAAAGGAGAATACAATATATCCTGCCGTCTTCAACTAAAAGGAGAATAAAATATATCCTGCCGTCTTCAACTAAAAGGAGAATAAAATATATCCTGCCGTCTTCAACTAAAAGGAGAATAAAATATATCCTGCCGTCTTCAACTAAAAAGAGAATAAAATATATCCTGCCGTCTTCAACAAAAAGGAGAATGAAATATATCCTGCCGTCTTCAACTAAAAGGAGAATAAGATATATCTTGCCGTCTTCAACTAAAAGGAGAATAAAATATATCCTGCCGTCTTGAACTGAAAGGAGAATAAAATATATCCTGCCATCTTGAACTAAAAGGAGAATAAAATTATATCCTGCAGTCCTCAACTGAAAGGAAAATAAAATATATCCTGCCGTCTTCAACTAAAAGAAGAAAAAAGTATATCCTGCCAAGAACAACTAATTGGAGAATGAAATATATCCTGCCGTCTTCAACTAAAAGGAGAATACAATATATCCTGCCGTCTTCAACTAAAAGGAGAATAAAATATATCCTGCCGTCTTCAACTAAAAGGAGAATAAAATATATCCTGCCGTCTTCAACTAAAAGGAGAATAAAATATATCCTGCCGTCTTCAACAAAAAGGAGAATAAAATATATCCTGCCGTCTTCAACTAAAAGGAGAATAAAATATATCCTGCCGTCTTGAACTGAAAGGAGAATAAAATATATCCTGCCATCTTGAACTAAAAGGAGAATAAAATATATCTTGCCGTCTTCAACTAAAAGGAGAATAAAATATATCCTGCCGTCTTGAACTGAAAGGAGAATAAAATATATCCTGCCATCTTGAACTAAAAGGAGAATAAAATTATATCCTGCAGTCCTCAACTGAAAGGAAAATAAAATATATCTTGCCGTCTTCAACTAAAAGGAGAATAAAATATATCCTGCCGTCTTCAACTAAATTGGAGAATAAAACATATCCTGCCGTCTTCAACTAAAAGGAGAATAAAATATATCCTGCCGTCTTCAACTAAAAGGAGAATAAAATATATCCTGCCACCTTCAACTAAAAGGAGAATAAAATATATCCTGCTATGTTCAAGTTAGTTTTGGAAGCCCTGAACTGCAGTGTTGAGTCAATGACTGTGAAGAGGATGAGGACATGTGGAGAAGCCATAGGTGTGAGATGTGTGTCGGGGGAAAAGCAATAAAGAGACTGCTGAAAGGCTCTAAGATTTATGGGGCTTGGACCACTGTCTTCTGCACATCGATGTTCAGCTGGAAGGAGAGAGTGGGGGAGACAGAAGGAGAGAGGGAGAGAGGGAGAGAGAAAGACCTTGGCCGAAGACAGTAAATCTCAGTAAGACAAAAATAATGGTATTCCAAGTAAGGTCCAGTTGCTAGGACCATGAATACAAATTCCATATAAACACCATTGCCCAAGAGCACACAATAAACATCAGCGCCACAGGTAACTTTCACAATGCTGTGAACGAGCTGAGAGACAAGGCAAGAAGGGCCTTCTATGCCATCAAAAGGAACATAAAATTCAACATGCCAGTTAGGATCTGGCAAAAAAATACTTGAATCAGTTATGGAACCCTTAATGGTTGTAAGGTCTGGGGTCCACTCAACAACCAAGAATTCACAAAATGGGCACACACACCAAATTGAGACTGCATGCAGAATTCAGCAAAAATATCCTCTGTGTACAATGTCAAACACCAAATAATGCATGCAGAGCAGAATTAGGCCGATACTCGCTAATTATCAAAATCCAGAAAAGAGCCGTTAAATTCTACAACCACCTAAAAGGAAGCGATTCCCAAACCTTCCATAACAAAGCCATCACCTACAGAGAGATGAACCTGGAGAAGAATCCCCTAAGCAAGCTGGTCCTGGGGCTCTGTTCACAAACACAAACACACCCCCAGGAGAACAACACAATTAGACTCAACCAAATCATGAGAAAAGAAAAAGATAATTACTTGACACATTGGAAAGAATTAACAAAAAAACAGAGCAAACTAGAATGCTATTTGGCCCTAAACAGAGAGCACACAGTGGCAGAATACCTGACCACTGTGACTGACCCAAACTTAAGGAAAGCTTTGAATATGTACAGACTCAGTGAGCATAGCCTTGCTATTGAGAAAGGCCGCCGTAGGCAGACCTGGCTCTCAAGAGAAGACAGGCTATGTGCACACTGCCATCAAAATGAGGTGGAAACTGAGCTGCACTTCCTAACCTCCTGCCAAATGTATGACCATATTAGAGACACATATATCCCTCGGATTACACAGATACACAAATAATTCAAAAACAAACACAATCTTGATAAACTCCCATATCTACTGGGTGAAATACCACAGTGTGCCATCACAGCAGCAAGATTTGTGCCCTGTTGCCACAAGAAAAGGTCAACCAGTGAAGAACAAACACCGTTGTAAATACAACCCATATTTATGTTTATTTATTTTCCCTTTTGGACTTTAACTATTTTAACATAATATGACATGTGTAATGTCTTAATTCTTTTGGAACTTTTGTGAGTGTAATGTTTACTGTGAATGTTTATTTCACTTTTGTTTATTATCTAGTTCACTTGCTTTGGTAATGTTAACATGTTTCCCATGCCAATAAAACCCTTAAATTGAATTGAGAGAGAGAAGAGAGAGAGAGAGAGGAGAGAAGAGAGAGAGAGAGAGAGAGAGAGAGAGAGAGAGAGAGAAATGTAGTATTGATTTCTGTTGGAATGCATCATGTCAGACAGACAGACAGACAGACAGACAGACAGACAGACAGACGAGACAGACAGACAGGACAGACAGACAGGACAGACAGACAGACAGACAGAGATCTTGTGGAAACAAGCCCATACAGTGACTGGCCCCAGTGGACATAATGACTGTAACACTGTAATAATGTATAGACGCAGCCTTCCAGAGTGTGGTGGTCTGGCCAGAATCAGAGGCAGAAGGACCTGGGACCAACCATGAAGAAGAGCCAATAGACAGGGTCACTGGGGTAGAGGGAAGGAAGATCTAATGTAGTCGGCCAGGCCAACAACACACACCACACATTCTGGCTGCCTCTTTTCCAGTCACTTTTTCACCTTCGCCTCCTCTGAGTGACACCTTCTTCAAGCACAAATAATCATCTACATTCTGTATGCTGCACTTTCTGTGTATATTAATTCACGTCATCCTGTTGATGACAGGGATATTCAGTTTGTCAACTGGTTACAGAGACCCAGCATGGCATCAACACATGAAAACACAGCATGGTAGCATCACAACATGACAAGAACACAGTAGCAATACAACATGGCAGCAGGACAACATGGTAGCAGTACAACATGGCAGAAGCACAACATGGCAGCAAGGACAACATGGTAGCAGCACAACATGGTAGAGGAACAACATGGCAGAAGGACAACATGGTAGCAGCACAACATGGCAGTAAAACATGGTAGCAGCACAACATGGTAGAAGCACAACATGGCAGCAGGACATGGTAGAAGCACAACATGGCAGCAGCACAACATGATAGACACAACATGACAACAACACAGTAGCAATACAACATGGCAGCAGCACAAACATGGTAGAAACATTGTTAGGCACAGACAACAGCACAAAGAGCAAAAAGGTAGAGATAACTACCTAGTGGTTACAGAGCTACCTGTTGGTTACATACATATCTAGTGGTTACAGACCTACCTGTTGGTTACATACCTACCTAGTGGTTACATACCTACCTATTGGTTACAGAGCTACCTATTGGTTACACACCTACCTGTTGGTTACATACCTACCTAGTGGTTACATACCTACCTATTGGTTACAGAGCTACCTATTGGTTACACACCTACCTGTTGGTTACATACCTACCTAGTGGTTACAGAGCTAACTGTTGGTTACATACCTACCTATTGGTTACAGAGCTACCTGTTGGTTACATACCTATCTAGTGGTTACAGAGCTACCTATTGGTTACATACCTACCTGTTGGTTACATACATCTAGTGGTTACAGAGCTACCTATTGGTTACAGAGCTACCTGTTGGTTACATACCTACCTATTGGTTACAGAGATACCTGTTGGTTACAGACCTACCTGTTGGTTACATACCTATCTAGTGGTTACAGACCTACCTATTACATTTACATTTACGTCATTTAGCAGACGCTCCTATCCAGAGCGACTTACAAATTATTGCATTCACCTTATGATATCCAGTGGAACAACCACTTTACAATAGTACATCTATATCTTTTTTGGGGGGGGAGGGGGGGGTTAGAAGGATTACTTAATCCTATCCCAGGTATTCCTTAAAGAGGTGGGGTTTCAGGTGTCTCCGGAAGGTGGTGATTGACTACGCTGTCCTGGCGTCGTGAGGGAGCTTGTTCCATCATTGGGGTGCCAGAGCAGCGAACAGTTTTGACTGGGCTGAGCGGAAACTGTTGTCATGACGTTGGCCTCTTTGAGTACAGGGAGGACAGTTGACCCCCTCCCCCCTTGCACCATCCCCCAACCTACCTTCCCCCACCCAGTCCCTGTGTGAAGGAGTGGTAAAATTCCAGAGAAGAGTCTCTGGCCACATGGCCCATAGAGAGACACAGGAAATTCTTCCAACTCACAGAATTGGGGAACCGAGTGACATTTGTGTTCTGGAGAAGGTATGGAAGATTGGTGAAGAATCCAGCTACGAACTGGTCCGCTTGGTACAATTTTGTGATACTCAGAAGAGACAATATAGCCATATTACCATAAAACGGTTTATATAATAGCCTCAGCCTTGAGACTTGCATCCACATGGTTGTATAGAATGTATTAATAAGGATAAAGCTATTTGTAATACATTGAGATGCTATGTACTGATGTTAACCTGTTTGGGCTAGGGGGCAGTATTGAGAATTTTGGAAAAAATATGTGCCCATTTTTGTTTAACTGCCTCCTACACCAACTCAGAAGCTAGAATATGCATATTATTGTTCAGGTTTGGATAGAAAACACCCTAAAGTTTCTAAAACTGTTTGAATGGTGTCTGTGAGTATAACAGAACTCCTATGGCAGGCAAAAACCTGACAAGGTTTCATGCAGGAAGTGGCCTGTCTGACAAGGAGTCGTGCGTCTTGCATCTGTTTATTGAAGAGTAAGGATCTTAGCTGTAACGTGACAATTCCCAGGGCTCCAATAGGCTTTCAGAACCCGGGAAAAACCTGAACGATGACGAGGCAGCCTCTGGCTGAAACAGATTATCGCCTTATCCAAGTGGCCGATCAGAGGACCATTGAATGAGGCGCGTGCACGATTCGCCCCCGTGGAGAAATTTCATTCGGCTGTTTAGCTTATTGCAGATTCCCGGTCGGAATATTATCGCTTTTCTACGAGATAAATGGCATAAAAATTGGTTTTAAACAGCGGTTGACATGCTTCGAAGTACGGTAATGGAATATTTAGACATTTTTTGTCACGCCATGCGCCATGCGCGCGACCGTTATTTACCATTCGTATAGTGTCTAGAACGCACGAACAAAACAGAGGATATTTGGATATAACGATGGATTATTTGGGACCAAACCTACATTTGTTATTGAAGTAGAAGTCCTGGGAGTGCATTCTGACGAAGAACAGGAAAGGTAAGAACATTTTTCTAATAGGAAATAGGATTTTGGTGAAGGCTAATCTTGCCGGGTGTCTAAATAGCTAGCCGTGATGGCTGGGCTATGTACTTAGAATATTGCAAAATGTGCTTCATCCGAAAAGCTATTTTAAAATCGGACATATCGAGTGCATAGAGGAGTAATGTATCTATAATTCTTAAAATAATTGTTATCGTGAGTAATTTAGCAAACTGTTAGTAAATTCCCCGGAAGTTTGCGGGGGGTATGCTTTTTCTGAACGTCACATGCTAATGTAAAAAGCTGTTTTTTGATATAAATATGAACTTGATTGAACAGACATGCATGTATTGTATAACATAATGTCCTAGGTGTGTCATCTGATGAAGATCATAAAAGGTTAGTGCTGCATTTAGCTGTGGTTTGGGTTTTTGTGACATTATATGCTAGCTTGAAAAATGGGTGTCTGATTATTTCTGGCTGGGCACTCTCCTGACATAATCTAATGTTTTGCTTTCGTTGTAAAGCCTTTTTGAAATCGGACAGTGTGGTTAGATTAAGGAGAGTCTTGTCTTTAAATAGCTGTAAAATAGTCATATGTTTGAGAAATTGAAGTAATAGTATTTCAAACTATTCAAAAATCGCGCCACTGAATTCAGGTGGCTGTTACGTAGGTGGGACGAATTTGTCCCGCCTTGCCCATAGAGGTTAATGTGATAGAATTATATTTCTGTACCAAGCTTAACTCAGTCATCGGCACGCCCCCAGGGACACAGACAGGACCAGGCGTCATGTGGTTAACTATACCATGTGGTTAACTTTTAGACTATCGATACCGACAGAATAAGAACAAGTCTTTGATAATAATTATTAGTCTGCAGCTAAGTAAATTATATCATTGAACGCGAAGACCAACGAGACATCCATTCTATGACGACATTAATGAATGTCGCTTTGAAAGATCCATTCTAACCGAGAGAGAGAGAGAGAGAAAACTTTCCAACAGAACGACGCTCCAACGCGGATCCCGACGACACACTGAGCGTAAATACATATTGATTGCAATTGTTCTCAAATGAGTGAGCGTTCATGTGCAATTGATTAGCATGTCAATGGTTAATATTAATGAACTCTGTGTACCTCCTCAGCTGAACATTTTATGACCCATTGTTCTACAAGACACCAGCCATGCCTGTTTAGACCACTAGGGCACATTACTCTACCAATTCTTTGTGATGATAATTACTGTTTGTATACTTTATGTGAATTACTTAGTTTAGTAAATAAATGATTTTAAGACAATTGATGTATGGATGACTCTTAGTAAAGACTGGGTTCGTGCAGATACAACAATTTACGACGTTTGGAATGAGACTGGACGCGAGGTAAAATACACCATTTAAACCAGAAGATAATCGGCCTATACTATACTATAATAGAATATAATATATAATGTTATAATATAGGAAAGTTATATTAGGAAAATTATAACTTTGTAATCTGAATATTTTCCTTGGTGCCCCGATCTCCTAGTTAATTACAATTAAACGATGAATCAGTTTGATCGCGTGATAATAATTACTGGGAGTTAATTGATAAACATGTCTTCAGTTTAATGGTACCCCAAAGACACGACACTGTGCTTCCGCAGAGGTAGGGAGGCGAGCAGGCCAGATGTGGATGAATGCAGTGCCCTTCTTTGGGTGTAGGGACTGATCAGAGCCTGAAGGTACGGAGGTGCCGTTCCCCTCACAGCTCCGTAGGCAAGCACCATGGTCTTCTAGCAGATGTGAGCTTCAACTGGAAGCCAGTGGAGTGTGCGGAGGAGCGGGGTGACGAGAGAGAACTTGGGAAGGTTGAACACCAGACGGGCTGCTGCGTTCTGGATGAGTTGTAGGGGTTTGATGGCACAGGCAGGGAGCCCCGCCAACAGCGAGTTGCAGTAATCCAGACGGGAGATGACAAGTGCCTGGATTAGGACCTGCGCCGCTTCCTGTGTGAGGCAGGGTCGTACTCTGCGAATGTTGTAGAGCATGAACCTACAGGATCGGGTCACCGCCTTGATGTTAGCGGAGATTGACAGGGTGTTGTCCAGGGTCACGCCAAGGCTCTTAGCACTCTGGGAGGAGAACACAATGGAGTTGTCAACCGTGATGGCGAGATCATGGAAAGGTCAGTCCTTCCCCGGGAGGAAGAGCAGCTCCGTCTTGCCGAGGTTCAGCTTGAGGTGGTGATCCGTCATCCACACTGATATGTCTGCCAGACATGCAGAGATGCAATTCTCCACCTGGTTATCAGAAGGTGGAAAGGAGAAGATGAATTGTGTGTCGTCTGCGTAGCAATGTTAGGAGAGACCATGTGAGGATATGACAGAGCCAAGTGACTTGGTGTAGCGAGAATAGGAGAGGGCCTAGAACTGAGCCCTGGGGGACACCAGTGGTGAGAGCACGTGGTGCGGAGACGGATTCTCGCCATGCCACCTGGTAGGAGCGACCTGTCAGGTAGGACGCAATCCAAGAGTGAGCCGCGCCGGAGATGCCCAACTCGGAGAGGGTGGAGAGGAGGATCTGATGGTTCACACTATCAAAGGCAGCAGATAGGTCTAGAAGGATGAGAGCAGAGGAGAGAGAGTTAGCTTTAGCAATGCAGAGAGCCTCCGTGACACAGAGAAGAGCAGTCTCAGTTGAATGACCAGTCTTGAAACCTGACTGATTTGGATCAAGAAGAGAGAGAACAGGGATAGACAGACACATAGTTGACAGGCTACAGGAGAGGCTACGCTAATGCAAAGGAGTTTGGAAAGAAAATTAACTAAACAACTGGGGAAGCGAGAGAGCAGGGCCTCCCTCACTAACCATTCGCAGAAACACTCAAATATAACTATTCCAACTTCCACTTAGAAATTATAATTGATGTGAACTACAGTGGTTCAATGTTTCCAGGAATAGGCTCAAACTTAGTTTATTCAGCTAGATAACTTGGTACAGTATTCTTCCGTGAATCCCACCCAGTGCACCGTATCCTATGACGCCATAGCTAACTAGCATGCTAGCATCCAATAACACACGGTTAGCACCAATACTTGGTTACAACAAACTACCAATGGATCATTCGTGTCCGTGTCTAGTTCCTTTCATAACGCAGAAGTAATTAAATGTTGGCTAGCTAACACAAAGTCAGTCCTGCTAGCTACACAAGTGGACTACACAACTCGAAAGCTTACATGGCAAAAATCTTATTGACTAAAAAATTATACAGTACTGCTAGCTGGTAGCTGGTAGAGTTGGCTAGTTAGCAGTGGCTGCGTTTACCTTTATCTTTGATACAATGACAACTATGTAGCTAGCTAACGTTACACTAATCAAATCGTTCCATTGTAATGTATTTAGTTTCTACAGTACCGCTAGTTGGTAAAGTTGGCTAGCTAGCAGTGGCTGTGGTGTTGTGATGTTGACGCCGTTTGGAAAACGGCGCGAACGAACGAATACAGCTGGCTAGCTGGCTAGCTAACCTTGTTAGTTTCTCAAAGTTAGTTTCTCAAAGCTACACCTACACCTTTAGCTACATCTTTATCCTTGATGCAAAGACAACTATGTAGCTAACTAGCTAACATTACACTAATCAAATCGTTCCGTTGTAATGTAAGGAATGTAAGGAAATGTAATATTACCCGCGGAGCGAAGCACAGCACGACTACTATTGGTTACAGACCTACCTAGTGGTTACAGAGATACCCAATGGATACAAAGCTACCTATTGGTTACATACCTACCTAGTGGTTACACACCTACCTATTGGTTACATACCTACCTATTGGTTACATCCCTACCTAGTGGTTACAGACCTACCTATTGGTTACAGAACTACCCAGTGGTACTAAGCTACCAGTTGGTTACAGAGCTACCCTGTGGTAACAAATCTACCAGTTGGTTACAGAGCTACCCGGTGGTTACAGAGCTACCCTGTGGTAACAAATCTACCAGTTGGTTAAAGAGCTACCCTGTGGTTACAAATCTACCAGTTGGTTACAGAGCTACCCAGTGGTTACAACACTACCAGTATGTTACAGAGCTACCCGGTGGTTACAAAGCTACCAGTAGGTTACAGAGCTACCCGGTGGTTACAGAGCTACCAGTTGGTTACAGAGCTCCCCTGTGGTTACAAAGCTACCAGTTGTTTACAGAGCTCCCCTGTGGTTACAATGCTGCCAGTAGGTCACAAAGCTAACCGGTGGTTACAGAGCTACCAGTTGTTTAGAGAGCTCCCCTGTGGTTACAATGCTACCAGTAGGTTACAGAGCTCCCCTGTGGTTACAGAGCTACCAGTAGGTTACAGAGCTACCCGGTGGTTACAGAGCTACCAGTTGTTTACAGAGCTCCCCTGTGGTTACAATGCTACCAGTAGGTTACAGAGCTCCCCTGTGGTTACAGAGCTACCAGTAGGTTACAGAGCTCCCCTGTGGTTTCAAAGCTACCAGTTGGTTGCAGAGCTCCCCTGTGGTTACAAAGCTACCAGTTGGTTGCAGAGCTCCCCTGTGGTTACAAAGCTACCAGTTGGTTACAGAGCTCCCCTGTGGTTACAGAGCTACCAGTAGGTTACATAGCTCCCCTGTGGTTTCAAAGCTACCAGTTGGTTGCAGAGCTCCCCTGTGGTTACAAAGCTACCAGTTGGTTGCAGAGCTCCCCTGTGGTTACAAAGCTACCAGTTGGTTACAGAGCTCCCCTGTGGTTACAGAGCTACCAGTTGGTTACAGAGCTCCCCTGTGGTTACTCCTTGTGAAGGCTGTGAAGTGAATCACTGACAATAAAGGGTTTTCTATTTTCACACTCTGCCCTAGAGCCTGACTATTATTGGATGGCTGGATGAAAAGGATTGGGCTGTGTGAGGTGAGGGGAAAACCAACAGTGGAATAGTTACAATGTACTGTATGGAAACCATCTGACACATGATATTACAATTATAGAATGTTTAAAATACAAGCATTTACAGCACAGTTGCTGTAAATTGTTAATTCTAACTACTAAGCGGCAAGGATTGTATTCACTTGTACTTTAGATATAGTGTACTCCATCATTCACAGGCTCCCTCAGCAAATGTGGTGAGTCCAAAGGAGTCCACAGATCAATCTGGGAGATTCCTGAAGCTGCCTCTGGCCCTGGGATGGGGCTCCATTCTGGGTAGGGGAGACAGAGGGCCTCAGGTCTGGCCTTGTTGGGTTGGAGGCGATGGTTCATGAATCTCCCATCGACACAGAAACAAAGCTGCCCGGTCCACCTGTGAAAATAAACAGCCTTATTACTTCCTCCCGTCCACTGATGCCATTTAATGCTTTCACTTGGATCCTCCTGAGGACAGATCGGATCGGCCAGGCGACAAAAATCTCCCCCAGACGTCTTCATACTGGTTGTGTTCCAAATGGCACCCTCTTCCATATGGGCCCTGGTCAAAAGTAGGGCACTATAAAGGGACAAGGGGGCCCTGGTCAAAAGTAGGGCACTATAAAGGGACTAGGGGGCCCTGGTCAAAACTAGGGCACTATAAAGGGAATAGGTGCCCATTTGGGACATAGAGACTGACTCTGAGGCCCCAGAGCCCTTCCATGTTGGATGTGTCTTGTCAAGGCACACTGCCACAGTCTGTCAGGGAAATCCCCCAGTAATGTCGTGTCTATGACATAGTAACATTTTAACTATACTTTGTCTTCCCCTTCATTAACATTCATTAGACTCTAGAAGACTCTAGAAGAGACTCGACTCTAGAAGACTCTAGAAGAGACACTAGACTCTAAATGTCTCTAGAAGACTCTAGAAGAGACTCTAGACTCTAAAAGACCATAAATATGCTTTATAGATACAGTTTTGTTTTCTTTCATTGATCCAGGCACTGCTCCATATTTTCATTTCACTTTAATGTCAAGTTCAATATTTGAAAAGCTGTCGAGGTGAGCACCCCTTTGGTTTTAAACTCAATGACCTACCTTACTGCCTCTGACTCTCAGACCCTTAGCACAATTCTCCAGTCTCCACCACTGCCCTTTAACCAAATCCTTGAAAAGTTTATCCAAATGGCTAAATGACTGGTCCATTTGGGCTGGCAGCGTAGCCTAGCGGTTAGAGTGTTGGACTAGTAATTGAAAGGTTGCAAGTTCAAGTCCCTGAGCTGACAAGGTACAAATCTGTTGTTCTGCCCCTGAACAAGGCAGTTAACCCACTGTTCCTAGGCTGTTATTGAAAATAAGAATTTGTTCTTAACTGACTTGCCTAGTTAAATAAAGGTAAAAAACAAAATGGTCTGGTCTCAGGCCTGCATTATTAAGGCCAGAGCTTCATTACCACACAGTGCACCAGATCTCAGTCCACACACACATCCTGCCTGTCATCCTTGGCATCCTGTGTACAGTAGCACAGAACCACATGTTTGTGTAACTACAGACAGGTAAATGGACAGACGTATTTATAGATCTCAGATGTGTGAGTGGTTCCAGTCCTTAAACGGCCTCTAGCCCGACTTTTCTAGCAAATAAAGAATATTGTGGGATCGGCTGCCCGTTTTCTGCACAGGTAACCCATAACTCTGTCTTGAAGTCAGACTGCCTCCTTATATTGATTGATAGACTGAGGTTAGATGTTTTACAATAGGTGAGTATAGGAGGTAATAATAACAAAACAATCATTTGTCTGATTCACTTTTTCTTCTTCTTCTTCATAATTAAGATGAATTTGTCTTTGAGTCAAAGTGTCACAGTAAACGCCAGTTATCAGCCTGTACGTATAAGAGTTCTTGGTTTCCAACCACTCCTCAGAAGTCTTCCGGGACAGTGTAGTGTAACCCAGACCTCTGTAGGTTAGAAGTCTTCCGGGACAGTGTAGTGTAACCCAGACCTCTGTAGGTTAGAAGTCATCCGGGACAGTGTAGTGTAACCCAGACCTCTGTAGGTTAGAAGTCTTCCGGGACAGTGTAGTGTAACCCAGACCTCTGTAGGTTAGAAGTCTTCCGGGACAGTGTAGTGTAACCCAGACCTCTGTAGGTTAGGGAGTGTTCCGGGACAGTGTAGTGTAACCCAGACCTCTGTAGGTTAGAAGTCTTCCGGGACAGTGTAGTGTAACCTGGACCTCTGTAGGTTAGAAGTCTTCCGGGACAGTGTAGTGTAACCCAGACCTCTGTAGGTTAGAAGTCTTCCAGGACAGTGTAGTGTAACCCAGACCTCTGTAGGTTAGGGAGTGTTCCGGGACAGTGTAGTGTAACCCAGACCTCTGTAGGTTAGAAGTCTTCCGGGACAGTGTAGTGTAACCCGGACCTCTGTAGGTTAGAAGTCTTCCGGGACAGTGTAGTGTAACCCAGAACCTCTGTAGGTTAGAAGTCTTCCGGGACAGTGTAGTGTAACCCGGACCTCTGTAGGTTAGAAGTCTTCCGGGACAGTGTAGTGTAACCCAGACCTCTGTAGGTTAGAAGTCTTCCGGGACAGTGTAGTGTAACCCGGACCTCTGTAGGTTAGAAGTCTTCCCGGGACAGTGTAGTGTAACCCAGACCTCTGTAGGTTAGAAGTCTTCCGGGACAGTGTAGTGTAACCCGGACCTCTGTAGGTTAGAAGTCTTCCGGGACAGTGTAGTGTAACCCAGACCTCTGTAGGTTAGAAGTCTTCCGGGACAGTGTAGTGTAACCCAGACCTCTGTAGGTTAGAAGTCTTCCGGGACAGTGTAGTGTAACCCAGACCTCTGTAGGTTAGAAGTCTTCCGGGACAGTGTAGTGTAACCCAGACCTCTGTAGGTTAGAAGTCTTCCGGGACAGTGTAGTGTAACCCAGACCTCTGTAGGTTAGGGAGTGTTAAGGAGCCACACGCATGGTTTTCCAAAACTGTCAATTTTATGGATAATTTCTGATGTGGTTACAGATTTATACAGTACCCCACCCCCAAACTAAGCACCGCAGCTGCAGGTAATTACTAGCTCACTCACCCTAGTTCCTTTCTCTCCATCTCTTACATTCCTTTTATTTTCTATCTTTCTTTCTCTCCCTCTTTCTCACTTTTTCTCTTTCGCTCACCCCATCTCTCCCTCTCTCACACTCTCCACCTTGGCTTCTGATACACTGAGGCAACCAGATTATATGACAGAGTTGCAGAGTGAGTGAGAGAGAGAGAGAGAGAGGGGGAGATAGAGAGTGAAAGAAAGAGAGAACGAGAGAGTGAGCAAGAGAGAGTGAGAGAAAGAGAGCGAGAGAGTGAGTGAGTGAGTGAGTGAGTGAGTGAGTGAGTGAGTGAGTGAGTGAGTGAGTGAGTGAGTGAGTGAGTGAGTGAGTGAGTGAGTGAGTGAGCAAGAGAGAGAGAGAGAGGACGAGAGAGAGAGAGAGAGAGAGTGTGGGACAGAGAGAGAGAGATTGTGAGAGAAAGAGAGCGAGAGAGAGTGTGTGGGAGAGAGAGAGAAAGTGTGCGTGTGAGAGAGAGAGAGAGAGAGAGAGAGAGAGAGAGAGAGAGAGAGAGAGAGAGAGGTAACACACACACACAGGCACACACAGGCACACACAGGCACACACAGGCACACACAGGCACACACACGCGCACACATAGGCACACACGGACACACAAACACTCAGACACAGACAGACAGACAGACAGACAGACAGACAGACAGACAGACAGACAGACAGACAGACAGACAGACAGACAGACAGACAGACAGACAGACAGACAGACAGACAGACAGACAGACAGACAGACAGACAGACAGACAGACAGACAGACAGACAAACACACACACACACACACACACATACACACATACACATGCATAGTTGGGGTTGGGAATGCACTCTCTGGGGTTATGTCCCAGTGTGTGCTCATGCCCATAACTTAACTAAGCCAAACCAACTCATTCAGGTAAACGAGTGTGTGTGAGTGTCAGTGTGTGTGTGTGGTGTGTGGTGGTTTACCCAATGAGATTTCATCTTGTTCTGGACGTTTTATCATCCAGACTCCAGAATACATTATATTATTACAATATCTATTGGATTCCAACTACCTGTAACATTTTCCGTTGTGGTAATATTTTCCATGATCGTTTCCCACAATATGCCCCATTACACCCCCACACATTATATAATTTAATTGACCTGTCTTTGCTCGCACAATATTTATTCATATCACACAATACTCTCCTAAATCAGTGGCTCTGTTTAATGTGCTGCTGATTATACAGCCTGTATACAAATGATGACATAGCACTTACACATCAGCAAACACCTTCAGACGTTGATAAGAAATGTTATTTTGTAAAATCATAGGCAGTGAAGCTTAAATCATAATAATTTGTTAACCATGTAAAATTTAACACAGCGTTAATTATCATCCATGTGGTTCAGCAGTACCGTTACAATCTTCGTCCGGAAAGTTTAAGTCACAGACTACTTGGCTAATCCTATTGTAGTCCATGATAAATGTAAATTTAAGTCACAGACTACTTAGCTAATCCTATTGTAGTCCATGATAAATGGCATTCATGAAATGACATATGTAGTTTGCATATAAATACCATTTTAATGTCATGTAAATAGTTTATCTCTTGTGGTGTGACTGATGTTGATTCACCATAAACTGGTTGGCTCACATGATGGCTGGCCTCGAAGATCTGGGTCACTGCTTGTTACACAAAGACCTGTTAGTTAAGTTTAGCTACAACATATTGATACAATGTAAAGGGGTTTCCATGAATTTGACAGTTAACTTACAGGCAGCTATTGGCAAGTAAGTTACTGTATTTCATATTGCAGTACACCTACTGTAATCTAAATACAATAGCAAGGCAAGTAGTGTGTAAAAGCACACAGTACAATAACATATACTTGACTCTATTATACTGTAAAGAAGTAAATGCTACCGTAATCTTAACAAATGAATTTAAACTTTACAGTAATGTACTGTTAAACCAAAGTTTATTTGGAATTTACAGTAACATACTGCACCTCTTTTACAGTAACTTAAAGGTCACCTAGTAAGTTACCAGAAAAACAACCGTTTTTTTTTACAGTGTACCATTCGATAAATAGCCATTCTTTCCCCGCCCACAACGTGTTCACAATGCACAATCATTAACAGTATGCTGCAGTATAATGCTTTCACAGTATTTTGCTGTTGATAATACCCAAAATTACTGTATAGATTACAGTGTTCTGTTAAAGTGTAGTTTTAGGTAAAGTTAAGATCTTGTCCTTCGTTAGATTGGCTATGACTTGGGTGATAGGATAAGTCAGCATCCCCAACCAAACCAACCCTTTCATAATCATACAGTCATTTTTTGTTTCTTCATTGGACGAAAGTCAGACCAGAAAATTCAATGCTTTGATAATGTTGCTGTGCTTGTCGTATTAAACCTTCTGAAGCCATCAAAAAAATAAATAAATAGAAGTTCTTATAACATTCTAAATTAAGAATTTACGGCTGTGTATTTGAACTCACCACTTAACAGTAAATCTAACACAATAAAACAACGCAACAAAAATGCCATGGTGGGTTAGGTATAAAGCATTCTACCTCAGAAAGAATGAAGGAGCTTATTTGGTTGTGGTTTTTGTTAGGCCGCTCTACATTATTTGGTTGTGGTTTTTGTTAGGCCGCTCTACATTATTTGGTTGTGGTTTTTGTTAGGCCGCTCTACATTATTTGGTTGTGGTTTTTGTTAGGCCGCTCTACATTATTTGGTTGTGGTTTTTGTTAGGCCGCTCTACATTATTTGGTTGTGGTTTTTGTTAGGCCGCTCTACATTATTTGGTTGTGGTTTTTGTTAGGCCGCTCTACATTATTTAGTTGTGGTTTTTGTTAGGCCGCTCTACATTATTTGGTTGTGGTTTTTGTTAGGCCGCTCTACATTATTTGGTTGTGGTTTTTGTTAGGCCGCTCTACATTATTTGGTTGTGGTTTTTGTTAGGCCGCTCTACATGATTTGGTTGTGGTTTTTGTTAGGCCGCTCTACATTATTTGGTTGTGGTTTTTGTTAGGCCGCTCTACATTATTTGGTTGTGGTTTTTGTTAGGCCGCTCTACATTATTTGGTTGTGGTTTTTGTTAGGCCGCTCTACATTATTTGGTTGTGGTTTTTGTTAGGCCGCTCTACATTATTTGGTTGTGGTTTTTGTTAGGCCGCTCTACATTATTTGGTTGTGGTTTTTGTTAGGCCGCTCTACATTATTTGGTTGTGGTTTTTGTTAGGCCGCTCTACATTATTTGGTTGTGGTTTTTGTTAGGCCGCTCTACATTATTTGGTTGGGGTTTTTGTTAGGCCGCTCTACATTATTTGGTTGTGGTTTTTGTTAGGCCGCTCTACATTATTTGTTGGTGGAACGTTAAGCACACTGGGTTCTGGCTTTGATAAGGGCTGTTGCAATAATTATACAGTAGACATTTCATTGTGTAAATTCAATACAGCTGTCTCGCTAAAACACACAGGACTGGAGTCAATTATTGGGCACAATGGGTTTAAGTTTTGATTTTTGAACCACCAAATGAGACGTGACATGGAAAAACAGATCCCTTTTTATACGGACCTGAAACTGCTTTAAGTGTAAGTCTGTCTAGTCTGTCTGCCCAATGGACATGATGCATTCCAACAGAAATCAATACTACATTTCTCTCTCTCTCTCTCTCTCTCTCTCTCTCTCTCTCTCTCTCTCTCTCTCTCTCTCTCTCCTCTCTCTCTCTCTCTCTCTCTCTCTCTCTCTCAATTCAATTCGCTTTATTGGCATGACGTAACAATGTACATATTGCCAAAGCTTATTTTGGATATTTACAATATAAAAAATAAATAAAATGAGAATCAAAATTGTCAATGGGACAACAGTAACAACAATAACCAAGGGTCAAAATAACCATACA
Organism: Salmo salar; assembly: GCF_965601325.2. Classification (NCBI taxonomy): domain Eukaryota; kingdom Metazoa; phylum Chordata; class Actinopteri; order Salmoniformes; family Salmonidae; genus Salmo; species Salmo salar. Next base: position 34,986,237 of record NC_138318.1, read on the forward strand.
TTCAACAATAACAATAAGCATACAGTAGAGGACATGTGCAGGTTGATTGGTCTGTCAGACGCTGTCCCTCAACTTATGGCAGGCAGCAATGTAGTGCGCTGCCAACCCACAGCTCTCTGCGTCCTTCCCCAACAGGACAGGTAGCCTATCCTCATCAGAGAGGTCTTTGAAACCTTGAATAAGGGTTTCAAATTTGGGGAAATGACACTCTCTAATTGTTTTATATTTCTGACATTTTGTCAGGAAATGCAGCTCCGTCTCAGGTTCTGCTGTTGTGCAGTGGTTGCACAGCCTTTCCTCTACAGGGAGCCAGGTTTTCCTGTGTCTACCCTTCTCAATGGCAAGGCTGTGCTCACTGAGCCTGTACTTTGTCAAGGTTTTTCTAAGGTTTTGATCAGTAACCATGGTCAAATCGTTAGCCACGGCGAACTGTCGATTTAGGGCCAGAAAGCACTGCATTTTGCTTTGTGCTTTGTGCTTGTGTTTCCCAATAAGAAATGTAGTTTTGTTTTGACTGTGTTGTAATTTGGTTTATTCTGATCGATTGGATGTTCTGGTCCTGAGGCTTCAGTGTGTTAGTCGAACAGGTTTGTGAACTCAGCCCCAGGACCAGCTGGATGAGGGGACTCATTTCTTTGCTCAGCTCTTGGCATTGCAAGGCTTGGTAATGATATGAGAGGGGGTCACTGTATTTTAGATGTTTCCAAAACTTAATTGCTCTTTTTTGAGTTTTTATTATTAGTGGGTATTGGCCTAATTCTGCCTTGCATGCATTGTTTGTAGTTTTCCTCTGGACATGTAGGAGAATCTTAAAGAACTCTGCATGCAGGGTTTCAATGGGGTGTTTGTCTCATTTGATGAAATCTTGTTTTGCAAGTGACCCCACACCTCGCTGCCATAAAGTGCAATTGGTTCAATGACATATTCAATTCGTTTTAGCCAAATTTGAATAGGTATTTCAATTTGAATTTGCTTTTTAATGGCGAAAAATGCCCTGCGTGCTTTCTCTCTCAGTTCATTCACTGCCTCATTAAGGTGTCCAGTTGAGCTTATTTTTTAACCTAAGTAATTGTAGTGTGTACAGTACTCTATATATTTTGTACCAATTGAGAACTTTGGTCTAATTCCCTGAGATCTGGATCTTCTCTGGAAAATCATTATTTTAGTCTTTTTTGGGTTTACTGCCCTAGCAGTACTCTACTCTCTCTCTCTCTCTCTCTCTCTCTCTCTCTCTCTCTCTCTCTCTCTCTCTCTCTCTCTCTCTCTCTCTCTCTCTCTCTCTCTCTCTCTCTCTCTCTGTATTTCTTGGCATGGGAAGACCTCAACAGCAAATACCTCATTGATGCAGTCACCCAGACAAAAAAAAAAAAAAAAAAAATAATAATAATGAAAGCATTATCATTATGGTTATGGAGTGAAGTTTTGGCACAGTTGGTACAGTACAGTAACCTGTTGGGATATAGAGGAAATGACAGAATGTAGTGCTTATGGCCTTGTCATGGTTTCAAGAGTTATTAGCGGGAAGGTACCTCAGTCAGAGATGGGCAAAAGATATAGCTAAAAGTATCTGATTTCAAATACAATATACCTGACAGACCAATGAATCAAAATAAAATACAAGATACTTCTGCAACAATGGAGGCTGCTGAGGGGAAGATGACTCATAATAATGGCTGCAACAGATAAAATGGAATGGCAAAAATCTAAGTATTGTATCTAGATCAAATATACTAAACAAAAATATGAACGCAACATGTAAAGTGTTGGTCCCATGTTTCATGAGCTGAAATAAAAGATTCCAGAAATGTCCCATACGCACAAAAAGCTTATTTCTCAAAAATGTTGTGTACACATTTGTTTACATCCCTGTTGGTGAGCATTTCTCCTTTGTCAAGATAATCCATCTACCTGACAGGTGTGGCATATCAAGAAGCTGATTAAAACAGTATGATCATTACACAGGTGCACCTTGTGCTTTGGACAATAAAACCGCACTCTAAAATGTGCAGTTTTGTCACACAACACAATGCCACAGATGTCTGAAGATTTGAGGGAGCGTGCAATTGGCATAATGACTGCAGGATTGTTAATTTCTCTACCATCGTCGTTTTAGAGAATTTTACAGTACGTCCAACCAACCTCACAAACGTAGACCCCGCCAGCCCAGGACTATCCATCTCCGGCCTCTTCACATGCAGGTACGTCTGAGACCAGCCACCCGGAGAGCTGATGAAACTGTGGGTTTGCTGAACTGAAGAATTTCCACACAAACTGTCAGAAACCGTCTCAGGGAAGCTCGTCTGCGTGCTCGTCGTCCTCAACAGGGTCTTGACCTGACTGCAGTTCGGCATCATAACAACTTCAGTGGGTAAATGCTCACTTTCAATGGCCACCTGCATGTCTTTTTATTTTACTTTTTCCACATTTAGTATAGTTTCTGTTGGACTAAATCTGACTGCTATCATGTCAAATTAGGATGTAAAATCTAACCTAAAAATAAAATCAACGACTTAATTGAATGCCATCAAAATAGCAGTGTAACTGTTTTGGCACTTTATTTCAAGAATATAAAGCTGAATTAATTGAATCAGTGATCTACGGTGACTTCGGAAAGTATTCAGACCCCTTGACTTTTTCCACATTTTATTACTTTACAGCATTATTCTAAAATGGATCAAATACATTTTTTCCTCATCAATCTACACACTATACCCCAAAGCGAAAACAGGTTTTTAGCAATTTATGCAAATGTGTTAAAACTGAAATAACTTATTTACATAAATATTCAGACCCTTTGTTTTGAGACTCAAACTTGAGCTCAGGTGCATCTTGTTTCCACTGATAATCCTTGAGATGTTTCTACAACTTGATTGGAGTCCACCTGTGGTAAATTCAATTGATTGGACATGATTTGGAAAGGCTAACACCTGTCTATATAAGGTGCCACAGTTGACAGTGAATGTCAGAGCCAAAACCAAGCCATGAGGTCAAAGGATTTGTCCGTAGAGCTACGAGACAGGATTGTGTAAAGGCACAGATGTAGGGAAGGGTACCAAAACCTGCAGCATTAAAGGTCCCCAAGAACACAGTGGCCTCCATCATTCTTAAATAGAACAAGTTTGGAACCACTAAGACGCTTCCTAGAGCTGGCTGCCCGGCCAAACTGAGCAATCGGGGGAGAAGGGCCTTGAAGGTCCACAGTGGCCTCCATCATTCTTAAATGGAAGAAGTTTGGAATCACCAAGACTCTTCCGAGAGCTGGCCGCCCTGCAAAACTAAGCAATTGGGGGAAAAGGGCCTTGGTCAGGGAGGTGACCAAGAACCCAATGGTCACTAAGACAGAGCTCCGGAGTTCCCCTGTGGAGATGGTAGAACCTTCCAGAAGGACAACCATTTCTGCAGCATCTCCACCAATCAGGACTTTATGGTAGAGTGGCTAGACGGAATCCACTCCTCAGTAGAAGGCACATGACAGCCCACTTGGAATTTGCCAAAAGGCACCTAAAGGACTCTCAGACCATGAGAAACAAGATATCTTTGGTCTGATGAAAACAAGATTGAACTATTTGGCCTGAATGCCAAGTGTCACATCTGGAGGAAATCAGGCACTGCTCATCATCTGGCCAATACCATCTCTACGGTGAAGCATGGGGGTGACAGTATCATGCTGTGGGGATATTTTTCAGCTGCAGGGACCAATAAAAAAAAACTTTAAAGACGGGGGTGTTGGATGGGCTAATAACAATAAAAAAAAATACGTTGGCTGGATGTCCTTTGGGTGGTGAACCATTCTTGATATACACGCAGGAGTGTTGCAGTTCTTAACCTGTTAGGGCTAGGGGGCAGTATTTGCACGGCTGGATAAAAAAAATGTACCCGATTTAATCTGGTTACTAATCCTACCCAGTAACTAGAATATGCATATACTTATTATATATGGATAGAAAACACTCTAAAGTTTCTAAAACTGTTTGAATGGTGTCTGTGAGTATAACAGAACTCATTTGGCAGGCAAAACCCTGAGACATTTTCTGACAGGAAGTGGATACCTGATGTGTTGTATTACCTTTAAACCTATGCCATTGAAAAACACAGGGGCTGAGGAATATTTTGGCACTTCCTATTGCTTCCACTAGATGTCACCAGCCTTTACAAAGTGTTTTGAGTCTTCTGGAGGGAGATCTGACCGAACAAGAGCCATGGAACGATGATGGCCCATTAGACACCTGGCGCGCGAATTCATGTTGGGTACCCTCGTTCCAATACGTTATAAAAGAGTATGCATTCGTCCACCTTGAATATTATTCATGTTCTGGTTAAAAAAGGCCCTAATGATTTATGCTATACAACGTTTGACATGTTTGAACGAACGTAAATATATTTTTTCCCCTCGTTCATGAAGTGAAGTCCGGCGGGCTTAGATCATGTGCTAACAAGACGGAGATTTTTGGACATAAATGATGAGCTTTTTTGAACAAAACTACATTCGTTATGGACCTGTGATACCTGGAAGTGACATTTGATGAAGAGAATCAAAGGTAATGGATTATTTACATAGTATTTTCGATTTTAGATCTCCCCAACATGACGACTAGTCTGTATCGCAACGCGTATTTTTCTGGGCGCAGTGCTCAGATTATTGCAAAGTGTGATTTCCCAGTAAGGTTATTTTTAAATCTGGCAAGTTGATTGCGTTCAAGAGATGTAAATCTATAATTCTTTAAATGACAATATAATATTTTACCAATGTTTTCTAATTTTAATTATTTAATTTGTGATGCTGACTTGACTGCCGGTTATTGGAGGGAAACGATTTCCTCAACATCAATGCCATAGTAAAACGCTGTTTTTGGATATAAATATGAACTTGATAGAACTAAAAATGCATGCATTGTCTAACATAATGTCCTAGGAGTGTCATCTGATGGAGATTGTAAAAGGTTAGTGCATCATTTTAGCTGGTTTTATGGTTTTGGTGACCCTGTCTTTGAATTGACAAAACATTACACACAACTCTTGTAAATGTACTGTCCTAACATACTCTAAATTTATGCTTTCGCCGTAAAACCTTTTTGAAATCGTAAAACGTGGTTAGATTAAGGAGATGTTTATCTTTCAAAGGGTGTAAAATAGTTGTATGTTTGAAAAATTTGAATTTTGACATTTATTTGGATTCAAATTTGCCGCTCTTGAAATGCACCTGCTGTTGATGGAGTGCACCACGGGTGGGACGCCTGCGTCCCACCTAGCCCATAGAGGTTAACACAAACCGGTGCGTCTGGCACCTACTACCGTACCCCGTTCAAAGGCACTTCAATATTTTGTCTCCTCCGCTTTATCTACACTGATTGAAGTGGATTTAACAAGTGTCATCAATAAAGGATCATAACTTTCACCTGGATTCACCTTGTCAGTCTGTACAAATCCTTGTAAAAAAAAAAACTTCCCATCTCTGACCTCAGTGTGTGGTATCAGCTATTCTTAGACTGGTGTTATTGATGACCCTCAGGAGAGAGGACGGAGAGTGATGGAGAGAGAGGGAATATATTAGATATGTGAGAACAATGAAATAGAAAAGGCAGCTGCTATAATTTACCCCATAAAGTTGGAGTATCGTTTCCTTGTAAAAACCTATCTTCTCAGGAAAACGTTCCTCTGAGAGTATGCGCAGTGTGAGAAAACAGAGAGAGAATGAAGGAACATGCATTTGATATCAGTGAAAGAAAGAATAAGAAAGACATGTTGATAGTGATAGGAGAGAGAAAGAGGGAAAGAGAGAAAGAAAGAGACAGACAGAGAGACAGAGAGAGAAAGAGACAGACGTAGAGAAAGATACAGTGAGAGAGTGAGACAGAGAGACAGACAGAGAGAGAGCGATAGAGAGGGAGAGACAGAGACAGAGCAAGAGAGAGAGATAGAGAGAGAGACTGAGAGCTAGAGAGGCAGAGAGAGAGACAGAGAGAGATTGACACAGAGAGCGAGAGAGAGAGAGAGACAGAGAGAGAGAAAGAGTCAGAGAGAGAAAGAGAGAGAAAGAGAGAGAAAGATACAGAGAGAGACAGAGCGAGAGAGAGAGACAGAGAGACAGACAGAGAGAGCGATAGAGAGAGAGAGAGAGAGAAAGAGAAAGGCAGAGACAGAGAAACAGGGAGAAATAGAGAGAGAGAATCAGAGAGTGAGAGAGAGAGAGGCAGAGAGAGAGCGAGACAGAGAGCGAGAGAGATAGAGAGAGTGAGACTGAGAGTGAGAGAGGCAGAGAGAGAGAGAGAGAGAGGAGAGAGAGAAAATATATACATTATATTTGAGAGAGAGAGAAGTCATGCAGAAGAACAGCTCCTGACTTGTTCTAACTTTCTGTTGTTAAAACCTGTTGGGGCTAGGGGGCAGTATTTGCACGGCCGGATAAAAAACGTACCTGATTTAAACTGGTTACTACTCTTGCCCAGAAATGAGAATATGCATATAATTAGTAGATTTGGATAGAAAACACTCTAAAGTTTCTAAAACCGTTTGAATGGTGTCTGTGAGTATAACAGAACTCATATGGCAGGCCAAAAGCTGAGAAGATTCCATACAGGAAGTGCCCTGTCTGACAATTTGTTGTCCTTCTGTTGCATCTCTATAAAAAATACAGCATCTGTGCTGTAACGTGATATTTTCTAAGGCTTCCATTGGCTCTCTAAAGCCGCCAGAAAGTGGAATGGGGTGTCTGCTGTCTCTGGGCAAAGAACAGCAGCAGAATTTGTAAGTGGTCAGCCTGGGGACAGTGAGACTGAGATGAGCGTTCACGAGACTACTCCATTTTTTTCTTTCAGCCTTTGAATGAATACAACGTTGCCTGGTTGGAATATTATCGCTATTTTACGAGAAAAATAGCATAAAAATTTATTTTAAACAGCGTTTGACATGCTTCTAAGTACGGTAATGGAATATTTTGAATTTTTTTGTCACGAAATGCGCTCGCGCGTAACCCTTCGGATAGTGACCTGAACACACGAACAAAATGGAACTATTTGGATATAACTATGGATTATTTGGAACCAAAACAACATTTGTTGTTGAAGTAGAAGTCCTGGGAGTGCATTCTGTTGAAGAACAGCAAAGGTAATCCAATTTTTATAATAGTAATTCTGAGTTTAGTGAGCCCCAAACTTGGTGGGTGTCAAAATAGCTAGCCGTGATGGCCGAGCTATGTACTCAGAATATTGCAAAATGTGCTTTCGCCAAAAAGCTATTTTAAAATCTGACACCGCGATTGCTTAACCTGTTTAGGATAGGGGGCAGTATTGACACGGCTGGATAAAAAACATACCCGATTTAATCTGGTTACCACTCCTACCCAGTAACTAGAATATGCATATACTTATTACATATGGATAGAAAACACCCTACATTTTCTAAAACTGTTTGAATGGTGTCTGTGAGTATAACAGAACTCAAATGGCAGGTCAAAACCTGAGAGATTCCTTTACAGGAAGTGGCCTGTCTGACCATTTCTTGAACTTCTTTTCCATCTCTATCATTTACTAAGGATCTCTGCTCTAACGTGACACTTCCCACGTCGTCCATAGGCGCTCAGAGCCCGGGAAAAAACAGAATGTCGTCATTCCAGCCCCAGGCTGAAACACATTATCGCCTTTCTCAAGTGGCCGATCAAGGGACACTGGGCTTATGCGCGTGACCCCGACCGCCCCCGCCTTTGGGATTTTTTCCTCTGTTTGCCGAAAAGGAGATTCCCTGTCGGAATATTATCGCTTTTCTACGAGAAAAATGTCGTAAAAATTGATTTTAAACAGCGGTTGACATGCTTCGAAGTACGGTAATGGAATACTTAGAATTTTATTGTCACGAATTGCGCCATGCGCACGACACTTCTTTACTATTTCGGATAGTGTCTGGAACGCACGAACAAAACGCCGCTATTCGGATATAACGATGGATTATTTTGGACCAAACCAACATTTGTTATTGAAGTAGCAGTCCTGGGTGTGCATTCTGACGAAGACAACAAAAGGTAATCAAACTTTTATAATAGTAAATATGATTATGGTGAGTGCTAAACTTGCCGGGTGTCTAAATAGCGAGCCCGTGATGCCTGGGCTATGTACTTAGAATATTGCAAAATGTGCTTTCACCAAAAAGCTATTTTAAAATCGGACATATCGAGTGCATAGAGGAGGTCTGTATCTATAATTCTTAAAATAATTGTTATGCTTTTTGTGAACGTTTATCGTGAGTAATTTAGTAAAATGTTAGCGAATACGAAGTTTGCGGGGGGTATGCTAGTTCTGAACGTCACATGCTAATGTAAAAAGCTGGTTTTTGATATAAATATGAACTTGATTGAACAAAACATGCATGTATTGTATAACATAATGTCCTAGGGTTGTCATCTGATGAAGATCATCAAAGGTGAGTGCTGCATTTAGCTGTCTTCTGGGTTTTGGTGACATTATATGCTGGCTTGAAAAATGGGTGTCTGATTATTTCTGGCTTGGTACTCTGCTGACATAATCTAATGTTTTGCTTTCGTTGTAAAGCCTTTTTGAAATCGAACAGTGTGGTTAGATTAACGAGAGTCTTGTCTTTAAATGGCTGTAAAATAGTCATATGTTTGAGAAATTGAAGTAATAGGATTTTTAAGGTTTTGAAAATCGCGCCACAGGCTGGCAGTGGCTGTTACGTAGGTGGGACGAATTCGTCCCGCCTAGCCTAGAGAGGATAAAGGAGTTCTGTATCTATAATTCTTAAAATAATTGTTATGTATTTTGTCAACGTTTATCATGAGTAATTCAGTAAATTCACCGGAAGTTTTCGGTGGGTATGCTAGTTCTGAACATCACATGCTAATGTAAAAAGCAGTTTTTTGATATAAATATGAACTTGATCGAACAAAACATGCATGTATTGTATAACATAATGTCCTAAGAGTGTCATCTGATGAAGATCATCAAAGGTTAGTGCTGCATTTAGCTGTGGTTTTGGTTTTTGTGACATATATGCTTGCTTTGAAAATGGCTGTGTGATTATTTTTGGCAGGGTACTCTCCTGACATAATCTAATGTTTTGCTTTCGCTGTAAAGCCTTTTTGAAATGTTAGATTAACGAGAGTCTTGTCTTTAAAATGGTGTAAAATAGTCATATGTTTGAGAAATTGAAGTTACAGCATTTTTGAAGTATTTGTATTTCGCGCCACACGATTCCACTGGCTGTTGACTAGGCTGGGACGCAAACGTCCCACCTAGCCCATAGAAGTTAAGAGCGAGATTGACACGATTAAATTAGCAGAAAATGTATGGGTAATCAAATTGTACAACTGAAGATCAACACAGGAGGAAAAGATTGACAGAGACCAAGTTAAATGACCAATCTTAATCGTGCTAGCTAGCCAAATTCAAATCTATCAGCTAGCTTACCGTCTAGCTCCAACTGTTTACTGGTGGTAACCATAGCAACATGGCCACTGAGGCAGCGCTAGCAGCAACAGCAGCAGCAGAGACTGAGAGACTTTCCCCCCCTTTTTTGGAGTATCCAGGAGATATCAAATCAAAGAAGGGAAGAATCAATTTTAAACACAGAATTCTGAGGGAGAACCCAGAAACTTTGTTTGCCGACTGCTCACAAAACAGGACTGTTACAAACCTGTTATTTTACACAGACCACACTACTGCCTGGCATACAGCTGTAACCAGGCATTTCAGCTATATCACAGGGAAAGGCATCTGCAAGGGAAAGCAAATCCACATTTTTTAGGACAGCGAGAAGGACAAGGAAAACAGGTTTCTGACGGTAAACATGTACCAGAACAGCACTGTCATGGTCCAGGGCAGTGAGGCTGCACTCAGCTCTTTGGTGCAGGACTTCCCCACCCTAAGGAAGATAGCGGGTTGGGTTACTGAGCTGAAGGAGCAGCCCCCCAGATACACCACCTCCAGCCCAGACACAGAGCTTCTACAGGACCAGATCAACCAGTGCAGGACCCAGCTGAAGAACTCTATCCAGGAGCTGCGAGAGAGCCTTACCACAGCTCTTGAGGAGGTACAGGCCACCATGAGGAGAGAGCTGGTGCAGGTAAAGGAGGAGATGGCAAAGCAGTTGTCTGTCATCAAGAGGTTGCTGCAGCACAGAGAACAGACTGTAGAGACTCCCAGAGAGAAGCTGCAGCCCCTCACCACCCCTAACAACCCCACTGACACACCTTTACCCACAATCCCCCGCCCCCATACTGACAACACTTTACCCACACCCCCAGTCAACAAGGAGGCTCACATGGGGACACCTACTACAGAGAGAAGCTCTCTGCCCCCCCTGACACACCCCCACACACCCCTCCATGTAGTCAGGCCCTGTGTACCCCAGCCCCAGACCATAAACGCACTAATCTGGTAAAACCCACTGAGGTGGCCATCCTCATTGACTCAAATGGGAAATTCATCCAAGAGGATAAACTCTTCCCCCACCACAAGGTATCCAAAATATGATGCCCAAAAACACAGGATGCACTCCACATCCTGTCCCTGCCTGACTTTGGCACACCAGGCCACATCATTATTCACACCAGCACCAACAACCTGCGAGAGGAGCAGGAGAGAGTAGGCAGCCTGGTCAACAGAGTAGCAGAGAGGGCCTCTGAGTGGTTCCCCAACTCCCACTACAGCACCAACAACCTGAGAGGAGCAGGAGAGAGTAGGCAGCCTGGTCAACAGAGTAGCAGAGAGGGCCTCTGAGTGGTTCCCCACTCCCACTACAGCACCAACAACCTGCGAGAGGAGCAGGTGAGAGTAGGCAGCCTGGTCAACAGAGTAGCAGAGAGGGCCTCTGAGTGGTTCCCCACTCCCACTACAGCACCAACAACCTGCGAGAGGAGCAGGAGAGAGTAGGCAGTCTGGTCAACAGAGTAGCAGAGAGGGCCTCTGAGTGGTTCCCCACTCCCACTACAGCACCAACAACCTGAGAGGAGCAGGAGAGAGTAGGCAGCCTGGTCAACAGAGTAGCAGAGAGGGCCTCTGAGTGGTTCCCCAACTCCCATATCACCATCTCCACTCTGCTGCCCCGCAAAGACTTTCATCCCTTTACCATTCAGAAAGTCAATGCTGACATCACCAGAGGGTGTGGCCTACTCCCGAACGTGCACATTGCTCACCACCCAACAATCACCCCAGAGCATCTGCACGACCACTTCCACCTGAGGAAGCAGACAGTAGGGATGTTTGACAAGTCTCTAAAGGACGGGACACTTGGTAGACAAACACCCCATGCCGCACTGGACAGAGGACCACCCAAGGAGCCCCAGGCCCCCTCAACGCCCCACCAGACCCAGTGCACCCCACAGGCCCCACCCACCACCAGAGCACCACTTCCATCGGCTTAGCCAGACTGGACCGGGCCCAGCCTACTACCCCACACCAGACCCCCACCTCTACCAGACCAGAGAGGAAGCCCCAAGGCCCAGACCTGGCCCCCCTCCACTCCACAGGGCCCAACAGCAGGACCAGCGCAGCTACGCGGAGGTCGTCAGAGGTCGTCAGAGGACAGGAGAACCCTGTAGGATTGAGTGAGATTAAACAGCTCCTCCAATACATCTGCACTAAACTGCACTAAACACGCCCACACACACACACACACACACACACACACACACACACACACACACACACACACACACACACACACACACACACACACACACACACACACACACACACACACACACACACACACCTATTGTACTAAAAGTTTACTTGTTCAATGAATATGAATAATAGAAAAAATGTTAGCTGTTATCCTGTTTAACTCTTAACAACTTAGTAGTTAGTAGTTACTGTATTTCTGACTGCTATTCTTTCTTTATGCAACATGAAATCCCTATCAGTTAGCATGTGGAACATTCAGGGCCTAAACTCATCAACCTATCAGTTAGCATGTGGAACATTCAGGGTCTAAACTCATCAACCTATCAGTTAGCATGTGGAACATTCAGGGTCTACACTCATCAACCTATCAGTTAGCATGTGGAACATTCAGGGCCTAAACTATCAACCTTCAGACTGAAGAGTTTAGCACTGGAGTTCAACAAAAATCTTAAAGATGTTGACGTCATCATTCTGCAGGAGACATGGTGTAAGGCTGACATTGTCACTCACTGTCCCACAGGCTACAGAGAGATAATTGTGCCATCACAGAAACACAGCTCTGTCAATAGAGGCAGAGACTCTGGAGGACTGATCATTTGGTACAAATCTGAACTACAAAATCTAAATGATTCCCTCAAAATTGGTAAATATCACATTTGGTTAAAACTGAAAAAAGAAATTGTAATGACAGAAAAATATGTGTTCCTTTGCGCAATATATATCCCCCCCCTCAGAATCCCCATATTACTCAGAGGAGATCTTCCCCACCCTTAAAGACGAGACCAGGCCCAGGGAAATGTGCTCATCTGTGGGGACACAAATGCGCTCACAGGAACACGACCTGATCTAACGACCACACGAGGGGACAGCTTTATTACAGGCCATACTGTTTCTAACTGTCTACAGTCTCCCCCATAGAAACAACAGTGACAGCACCATCAACAACAACGGAAGGGATCTGTTGCAGCTCTGTAGAAGACTGGGTCTGTACTTTGTCAATGGTAGGTTACGGAGGGACTCTTTGGGGAGATTCACCTACTGCTCACCTCTTGGCCACAGCGCAGTAGACTATATGATCACAGACATTGACCCTTTCTCTCTCAGCTCATTCACTGTCAAGCCACTAACACCTCTGTCTGATCACAGCCAAATTACGTTGTTCCTCAAAAGAACAGACATGGAAACAACCACACATTCACAGCCCAGTAAGCTGTACAACATCAGAAATTCATTCAGATGGGCCCAAAACAGCACAGAAGAATACCAGAAAGGAACCTGTAACCAAAATATCCAAACACTCTTAGATAACTTTCTGGATACCACATTCACTCACAGTAAAGAGGGCATCAATCTAGCAGTAAAAAACATCAACTATATATTCAGGCAAATGGCAAAAGAAGCACAACTGAAATTGATAAAAAACGAAACAAAACAGACCACAGATGACAACTGGTTTGATGCAGATTGTAAAATGATGAGGAAAAAACTTAGAACACTATCCAACCAAAAGCACAGAGACCCAAATAATGGTGAATTACGCCATCGTTACTGTGAGACTTTAAAACTCTATAAACGTACACTCAGAACCAAAAAAGCACAGTACAACAGTAAGCGGCTGACACTAATTGAGAAGTCCATAAACACAAACAACTTCTGGCAAAATTGGAAAAACCTAAATGTTGACATTTGGACAACTCATTTTAAAACACTCTACAACACCATTCAAATTGATGAAAACACAGAACAATGCCAAATTCATGAAAAGTTGAATGGATTAGAAAAAGCTATAAAGGACAATCAAAATCCATTGGACTCCCCAATTACTGATCAGGAGCTCTATAAGAAACTTCCAGCCCTCAAACAAATGTGGACCTGGTGGCATCCTAAATGAGATTCTCAAATTCATTAGTGCAAAATTTCAATTGGCTATATTAAAAGTGTTTAATTTGATCCTGTTTGTTGTTTATTTCCCTGACATCCGGAATCAACGACTCATAACCCCAATCTTTAAGAATGGAGAAAAATTTGACCCTAACAATTACAGAGGCATTTGTGTGAACAGTAACCTGGGGAAGACTTTCTGTAGTATTATCAATGTAAGAGTTCTAAACTTCCTTAATAAGGACAATGTCTTGAGTAAAAGACAAATTAGATTTATATCAAAACATCGCACACCGATCATATTTACACCCGACACACCTTGATAGATAAACATCTCCACCAAAATAATACCACAATGTACGCTTGCTTTATAAAAAAATAAATAAAAGAAATGTTTAATAATAAACAACATTATTGATAAAAACAAATAAATAAATAAAGCGGTGTGCAAAACTTTTAAAAAGGTTTGTAAAAACAAATAACTAAACCTACTAATTATAAATGTATAAATTAATTTATCAGTAAATGTTTTGTTTAAATGTGTGTGTGCATGTGAGTTTGTGAGAGTCAGGCTATATGGAGGAGCTTACTGAGTAGTTTGGTTCATCAGGCTGACCCCCAGTCTTCATGGAGGAGATTACTGAGTAGTCTGGTTCATCAGGCTGACCCCCAGTCTTCATGGAGGAGATTACTGAGTAGTCTGGTTCATCAGGCTGACCCCCAGTCTTCATGGAGGAGATTACTGAGTAGTTTGGTTCATCAGGCTGACCTCCAGTCTTCATGGAGGAGATTACTGAGTAGTTTTGTTCATCAGGCTGACCTCCAGTCTTCATGGAGGAGATTACTGAGTAGTTTGGTTCCCAGTCTTCATGGAGGAGATTACTGAGTAGTTTGGTTCATCAGGCTGACCCCAGTCTTCATGGAGGAGATTACTGAGTAGTTTGGTTCATCAGGCTGACCTCCAGTCTTCATGGAGGAGATTACTGAGTAGTTTGGTTGAGGGATGATGATGTTTTGGCAATGTGAAGATAAGAATTCCAGAGTATGGTACCTCTGTATCTGATAGAGAATTGACTATGTGAGGTGCGGCATTGGGGAGGGTAAAGGTTATCACAGTGTCTTGTGTTATATAGATGGATTTCAGAATTAACCTGGTAGAATCTGTTGAAGGGTTTAGGTAAACTGTCTGGGAAGTATAAGTATTTGTAGATGAAAATGCATAATTGGTGTACATTAATGTCGTAAATATACAAGATATAGAGTTTCTTAAACAAAGGTGCAGATGGAGTCAGCTAGTTAGAGGAGTTGGCTTGTATGACAAAATGTATTTTGTATGATGAGTAATTTGTGTAGGTAGGAGGCATATGTACTGGCCCAAACAATATTACAGTAAATGACATATGGGTAAATGAAGCTATAGTAGAGTTAAGAAGCAAGCCTGATGAACCAAACCACTAATCTGTCTGATGATACCAACAGATTTCATCACTTTGCTGCAGACAAATTGAAAAGGATCTTTCCAGGATAGCTTTTCATCAATTAGAACTCAGAGGAATCTAGTGGATGTGACTTTTTCAGTTTCATTCCCACCAATTGAGATTCTGCCTCTTTAAAAAAAATGTTTTACAATATTTCTTATTCTTATAATAAAGTTGGATTTTTTGTACATTTAAAGATCATTTGTTTATCTGGAACCATTCAAAAAATGGCTGAGTTGGCTTCATTCATTTGTGAATTAAAATGATTCTGTGATAAAAATCAGATTGGTTTGAACAGCAAAGAGAATGGGAAGTACGGTAGACGACACAGCAGCAAGGTCATTGATATAGATTTGGACTAACAGAACTCCAATTATCCAACCCTGTGGCACGCCACAGGATATCTTGGCCCTTGTAGATACACATCCATTTACATAAACAAATTGTCCTCTATCATACACATAACTATATAACCAAATATATGTATAATCATGAAAACCGTAACAATGCAATTTAGAAAGTAATATTTCATGATTAACTGTGTCAAACGCTTTGGATAAATATAAAAATACACCAAGAGTATATTCATTGTTGTTCAGGACCATAAAGATTTTATCCACAAGTTGCAAAAGACCCACATCTCTGGAATAGTTTTTACAAAAACCATGTTTGTGCTCATATAAAATACAGTGTTGATTTAAATGTTTGAACATTCTCTTAAACACCATTTTTAATAAGATTTTAGAAAAAAACATGGTAGTACAGATGTTGGGCAATAATTTGCAAAAGATCTTGGATCCCCAGATTTATAGAGGGGGATATCTTTGGCAATTTTCAAATCTTTAGAAACAATACCAGCTTGCAGAGATTTGGTGAAGATATACTTCAGTAATCGAGGAAGAAACTGATTTCACCAAAGTGGCACCAATCTCATTATGACCTGCTGCTGATATCTTTAAGTTGCCAATTACCTCCATCACCTCCATTACATCAGGAGCATCAAACTGCAGCAGAGGACATTAATGTCCCTTCATGTAATCCAAGGGATCTCCATCAGTTTTCTCCATTTTCTTTCACAGAGAGGAAGCCACATTCACAAAAAAAAGTTATTAAATTGAAATAACATAAGGATCAACATAGGTCTTAGTTCCAACAATACAATGAGATGGAATAGTTGTAGATGCCTTTTTTATTCAACAGTCGATTGATGATTTTCCAAGTTGATTTTATATTATTGAAGGATTCTTGGAATATATATTTTTGGGGATATCAGAATTCAGAGGAGGGATTTGTGAGAAACTTTGTATACAACTTTTTTTTAAACTGAGGCTCCCGAGTGGCACAGCGGTCTGAGGCCCTGCATCTCAGTGCAACAGGCATTGCTACAGTCCCTGGTTTGAATCCAGGCGGTATCACATCCTGCCATGATTGGGAGTCCCATAGGGCGGAGCACAATTGGCCCAGTGTCGTCCAGGTTTGGCCGGGGTAGGCCGTCATTGTAAATATGACGGCCTACCTAACTGACTTTCCTAGTTAAAGGGCTCACAGTTACATTTGTTAAATATTCTACATTTAATGCTACTAATCATTCCCATCTGGTCATTTCCAGCTGCCAAAGAGAAGTGGAAAATTGGAAAGTGGTCAGAAATGTCAGTATAAAGTATACCTGTATTAGCCACATTGTTCTAAGAATTAGTAAAAATATTATCAATAAGGGTGGTAGATGAACTGGTTTCTCTTGTGGGTTTTTAGATGAAGGGATACAAATAGCTGGATTATAAAGTGTTCGAGAAGTCAGATGTGTAACGATCGTCTGACAGAGGGGACCAAGATGCAGCGTGGTGAGTGTTCATATTGAAGTTTTAATAATACGAAACACTTGAACTTAAGAAACAAACAAATGCCAACAGTTCTGTCAGGTGCAAACCACACAACAGAAACAACTACCCACAAAAACCCAAAGGAAAACAGGCTGCCTAAGTATGGCTCCCAATCAGCGACAACGATGTACAGCTGTCCCTGATTGAGAGCCATACCAGGCCAAAACAAAGAAATACAAAAACATAGAAAAAAGGACATAGAATGCCCACCCTAGTCACACCCTGGCTTAACCAAAATAGAGAATAAAACCCTCTCTATGGCCAGGGTGTGACAAGATGTCAGTGAATGGTTCTCACTTTTAAACAAGTTTATGTTGTATCACCCAATAAAAAACAAACGTTATCTTCATTATTAATAAAAATCCAAGGATGATGCAAGAATATCGATGAAACTACCAATGTCAGAATCGGGTGGCAGATAGATCCATCCAATACCACCAAAAAAATAAACAGGAGAGAATTTTTGTGAAACGACATACAACATCAATGTTAACAGATGTAAGCGTGAGGTCCTCTCTTAAAAAGAACTGAAAACATTTAAGAAACAAAAATGGACCCTCCTCTTGCCACTCTTGATGTTCTCCAGTGGTGAACAGCATTATAAGGAGACATGTCATAATGCATGGTTGTCTCTTCAGTCAACCATGTTTCTGAAAGGGCAGCAATGGAACATTCATGACTGACAGAAGACAGATAATGAACAAGATGGTCATGATGTTTAGGAAGACTGCTAACACTCAAATGAAAGGTAGAAAGGTCTTGGAATTAGATCAACTGCCATACAGGTTGTTCATTTGTTATTATATTTTTTAATTAACCTTTATTTAAGGTTGTTAAACTTCTTAACATTATAGTAATCACAAGTGATAGACGTATCTCTGGTAAATGTCAGGAAATTCGAATGTGGATTAACACAATTATTACATTTATTGTTAGCTTTATTAACATCTAATGGGTTAAAGACCATGTTATCAGGGTTGATATCGTTGGCTTCATTAATATCTAATGGGTTAAAGACCATGTTATCAGGGTTGATATCGTTGGCTTCATTAATATCTAATGGGTTAAAGACCATGTTATCAGGGTTGATATTGTTGGCTTCATTAATATCTAACGGGTTAGAGACCATGTTGTCAGGGTTGGTATCCTGCCTAACTAAGAGAGATACAGTGTCGGAATCATTCAGAGAGTGGAGTGGAAACATAAGTGCATGTCTCACATGTCCAATACAACCACACATTAATGTTAGTTTTATCAGTAGGGGGGCACTTCCTGTGGAATGCACAATGACACTGTCCACATAACACCACTGAATACTTCATAGGGTTATAAAATGTAGAGAAATGTGTGTTTTTGGTCATGAGGTTAGGTGAAACACATAAACAACGTAAAGTAAATATGTGTGTGTGTATGTGTTGGTGTGTGTTCATGTGTGGCAAATTAGTGGACTATAGCTAAGTCACTTGTCATAGGCCTACGAGAATGCGTGGGTGAACGACCAGCTGATCATACTTCAGGTATGCGATGTTGCCTTTTTTTTCGTTCTTCAAATAGTCGTGGGAGCAGGTCCTTTCTTTTGAGGCGTACCTTTTTGGAGAAGTCTACATTGATGAAGATTTAGGTTCCCTTCAGGCTCTACTAAGAATATCCTCCTTGTCTTTGAACCTGAGCAGTTTCACCACTATAAATCTGGGTTGTCCACCGAGGAAAAAAGTGCCATTCCTATACACCCTCTCCATCTCGATGAGGTTAGGGTCCAGTTTGAGTTGATCTGCCAGGAGTTTCTTGGCCTTGACTTTTGTGTCATGCCAAGTTTCAGTCTTTACATCCTCAATTCCATCGATTAAAATGTTATTGCGCCTCGTAAATTCCAAACTGTGTGTAAATTCCAT